>NW_026015451.1:0-46259 GCF_020379485.1 Brassica napus | reverse complement strand
TTGTGGGTTATAACTTATAGGTAGGGATGATGAGTACTTGTCGATGAGATATATATAACAGAGAGTCAGAGGTTGAAGAAGGAAGATAATTGTGGGGAGAAGATTTGTCAAAGTCAAAAGATAAGGCTTTTTGAAATTTTTGACTTCTTGGAGGGAAACAATGTTTGTTTTATAGGGACTTTTTCAGGTTTTATATGTGGGCTTAAGCCCAATAAACTTAGGCTTGAAATATATTTGTCTTAAAATTATTGTTTTTTCTTTTTTTTTTTTTTCAACAAAATTATTGTTTTTATTAATATTTTTGTGATTAGGTAAATTGAAATAGCTAACTACATTTTTATTTTAATAAGGTAATTTTTTGATACTTTTAACAGTTATACAATTTTATATTATAATAATTTATTTACTTTTGAATCCACATATAACCCATCAAAAATTATTGGGAAAAGCATTAACTCTCAGCCGTATAAGTTGTTGAATAACGCTTAAAACTTTAATTGTAACCGTCGTGAAAACTTTTTCAAACATTCATTCGATATCTTTTAAAAGTCAATATTTTGATAATATCTATGAAACATAACTTTACAATATTGTAATATTTTGATTTAACTATGGTAATAAAATTGTGTAGCAAAACTATTTTTAAAAAAAAATATATTTATAAATTTAAACGTTAAAATACCAATTCAAACACAGATAACCATTTAAAATAACCCATACACAACCACCAACCTAACAAACATTTTTCATTCAGTACCTCTTTAGTTTAGTCTTAATGGCACTAAATTCTAATTAATCAAAATTTATTAACATTACGATACAAACTAAATATTCCAATTCTTTTCTTTTTGGTAACAACTGTAAAAAACAAAAGGGTAGCGTGTAAGGAAAAAAGAAAAAAAAAAAACAAAACTCCGCAATTTCCTTATTACAAACGCACATGAGCTTGTAATGTAAAAAACTCCCCTTATCATGTATATATACAGACATATCTTCTTCTTCTTGCAATCGAAAGCCTTCGTCTTCCTCTTCCTCTTCCTCTACATCTCTCCTCCTCCCTCTCTCTCTCTCTCTAGAGCGCGTCCCCGCGCGTCGTCAGTATGTTCTTATTGACGCCATTGAAATTGAGTTAAATCGGATTGAACTAAAAAAAAAACAGATAATTCAAAAATCGTGCCTTTCCTCAGATCTTGACGAGATTCCGCATCTGGGTTTTTCTCTTCTCTAATCTGATTGGTGGGTTTTCGATATCATCTCGTTTTATGATTATTTGATCTGAGATTTGATTGTAAATCCGTTTCCTTTTTTTTTTGATCAAAACTCTTCTCTTTAGTTTTTTGTTGTTGTTTAATCGTTCATGAAAGATCTGTTGTTCCTTAATTGACTGATCAGATTTTCTAGAATATCGATTGTGTTTTGATCTGACAACTTTGTGTTCGGTCTGAAAGTTTGGTTCTTTTCTTTGCTGCTGCAGAAAAATGCAATCCGACAATGGGAAGCTGTTCATCGGCGGGATATCGTGGGACACCAATGAGGAACGTCTCAAGGAGTATTTCAGCAGCTTTGGGGAAGTGATCGAAGCTGTGATCTTGAAAGACCGTACCACGGGCCGTGCACGTGGCTTCGGCTTTGTAGTCTTTGCTGATCCAGCTGTTGCAGAGATTGTTATAACCGAAAAACATAGTATTGATGGGAGACTGGTAATGTTTCTTTCGTATATGATATGATTCTGTACAATGTAACTTGTTTTCAAAGCTTCTTTATGCAATCAAGCCTCCCATTAAACCATAGGTCGTTAGCTCAACAAGACCCTAACCATTGTGTCATAGTTGCCTGTTTGAAGTAACCGCTGAGACCGAAACAAAACTAATATTATATGTTGTGGTTTTGGGTTACTGGTTCGGCCTCGAACCTCCTAGTTAGTGAAAATATCACATTTTGTTCCCATTAACCATCAGGTCGGTCTTGAGCATAGCCTAGTGAAACATTGGCCTACAACCCCCAAAATTTTTAGAAAAAAATACAATACTAAAATTTATAAAACAAAAAATAAATTATATAAAATATTTACCAAATTGTCTATAGTCCCCAAAATTTCAGGACCGGCTCTTTCATCAAATAGTTACATTTTGAACTTTATTGATCTTTGTATGCAGGTGGAAGCGAAGAAGGCTGTTCCTAGAGATGACCAGAACACAGTTAGGAGCAACAGCAGCAGCATCCAAGGATCACCAGGCGGTCCAGGAGCTCGAACAAGGAAGATATTCGTCGGAGGATTACCTTCTTCCGTCACAGAAAGCGATTTCAAGACCTATTTTGAGCAGTTCGGGACACCTACCGACGTGGTTGTTATGTACGACCACAACACACAAAGGCCTAGAGGGTTTGGATTCATAACTTATGACTCCGAGGAGGCCGTTGAGAAAGTACTGCTCAAGACGTTCCATGAGCTTAACGGTAAAATGGTTGAGGTGAAGCGAGCTGTTCCGAAGGAGTTGTCTCCTAGTCCAGCTCGTAGCCCTCTCGGTGCTGGTTACAGCTATGGGGTTAGTAGAGTTAATAACCTCTTGAATGGGTATGCTCAAGGGTTTAGTCCCGGTGCGGTTGGTGGATATGGGCTTAGGATGGATGGTCGGTTTAGTCCGGTTGGTGCTGGGAGAACCGGGTTTGCGAATTTCGGTTCTGGTTATGGGATGAATGTGAACTTTGAGCAAGGGTTGCCCACAGGGTTCACTGGAGGTAATAGTTTTAACGGAAATGTAGACTATGGAAGAGGAATGAGTCCTTACTATATTGGTAACACGAACCGGTTTGGTCCTGGGGGTGGTTATGAAGGAGGCAATGGAGGAGGAGGAGGAGGGAACTCGTCTTTCTTCAGTTCGGTTACAAGGAACCTATGGGGAAACAACGGTGGTCTGAACTCAAACTCCAATACATACATGGGAGGAACAACAAGTGGGAACAACACACTAAGCGGTCCATTTGGAAACTCCTGGGGTGCTCCTGGAGGAGGAGGAGGAAGCAATGGTGTTAGCAACGAGAGTATGAAGTTTGGTTATGGAGGAAACGGTGAATCTGGTTTTGGATTGGGAACAAGGAACATCGGGCCTAGCAAGGCGGCACCATCATCTTCATTCTCTTCTGCCTCGGTAGCCAATAACACTGGTTATGATGGAGCAGGACTTGCTGAGTTTTATGGGAATGGTGCAGTGTATAGTGATCCCACATGGAGATCATCAGCTCCTGAGACAGAAGGGCCTGGTTCTTTTAGCTATGGGATTGGAGGAGGAGGAGGAGGAGGAGGTCCTTCTTCGGATGTTTCAGCTAGAAGTTCATCTCCAGGTTATGTTGGCAGTTACAAGAGGCAATCAAACAGAGGTAATCTTAGTTCCTAGTGATTATATGCTTAAAGAATGCCATGAGCTTAGCTGATAAGTAAAGGAATAGAATAGGAATGTATAGGTTCCTAATAGAAAGCCTAGATAGCTTCCAAATCACACATAATGTGGTAATAGTTACATACATAATGTGGTAATAGAACCAGTCTGCTTTTTCACTGTTATCTAGTTCATCATCAGTCATCTACATGAAGAAAGTTTCTTTCAGACCTTTAGATATGTGCTCATAGAGCTAAGAAACTAGCTTAATCTTATGCATTGCTCACACTAGAGTCTGTAGGAAGTTTTAAGAAACTTATGATGATGAAAACCAAATTGGATGACTTGTTTCTTATAGCTCTTCTTCTTCTCTGAGTTATATCTCCCTTTTTCTTCGCCTTGTGTTGCAGGAATTGCTACTTAGTTTTTGTTTTTACCACGATATTGTAGGCGAGCCATCACGGTGAAGCGATCTGGCGAATCTTTTAGATTATCTTCTCTCCTTGATACAAAAGCCTATGAGGACTAAACTTGATCACACCATCAGCTAGAGTTAACCAGAAAATCCCAAAGATTATGGTTTGGTTTTCTAAATTCATTGGTCCTCCTCCTAGGCTTTGTTTTTCTTTCTTTCTATTTTTGTTTTTTCTTTCAGTGAGGGATAGTGGAAACTGTATCAGTCTCTGGCGAGGCTGTTATACATAAGAAGAGTTCAAAACAAAGAAATGAAGAGGATGATCCTTCTTCCTTAGTTTCTCTTTATTGTCTTGTAATGGTTCTTGTTCTTGGGGGTTATGTTTAAGGTTTGTGTTTTGAGGCAGATTGTACTAGAGGTTATATGTTTTTCTTTTGTTTGTGGTTTTAAGGTTTTTTGTTTTTTGATAGTGAGATTATTGGAAAAGGATTTAGCCATTGTAGGGCTTTGGAGAATAAGTCTGTTTGTATGTCTTATGCGAACGCAAACTCACTCGTTTCTGTTCATGTACTTTTATCTTATAGAAACTATTTTTATGTTTTATTTGATTTCTTATCTTCATTTTGCATTTAAAAAAAAATATATATATATAGTCCAATAATGACGAACTTTTATTGATTGAATCTGGAGATCCTTAATTTTGAATTAGAAGAATATTACATGGATTTTTTAGATTATTATTATGAATCCTAATGAGTAGTTGAATTATGATATTCCAATAATATGTAATTATGTATCCTCCGCATAATTTCTTTTCACTACGTTGATCCCAAAAAAGAAAAGAAAAAAGAAACTTGGGAGGCAAGCCACTACTAACCATCTTGAACTACTGCGGAAGCTTTACTTACACAATTGGTTCACCAATGATTTAGTGACTAGAGTTCGCAATTTGCTCTAACCATAGAATAAATGGCTCATTAGTTATGTAAAACCAAATTCCCTCGTTGAGGCAAAACTCTATGGCTTGAACCGATCGAGGCAATTGAAAGATTAATAGTTCTCATGGTTAAAAAATAAAAAAGGCATAATGGATGCATTCATTTTTGAATTAGATATATTAAGAGCATACGTCATATATCATAGTAAATTTTGTATAGAAAATGTTACAATATTGTATGGGTGCTTTAGGTTAATAGTTTTGAGCTTCTACTTATTGGCCGGGTAGTTTGGTCAGGGGACTGCTGCAGGCTTCAGGGCTCTGAGCTCCCAAGAGTTTGGGACTTACGTTTGAGCACTGGAAAGTCGCTGGACCATCCGCTCCGCTGTACTTAATGTCAATGTCTCCAATCTCGACGTTCTGGCATGGATATCCCTTGCTGCACAGTAGCTTCACTGCATCTTTGTTTCCTGATGTTCCTCTGACATTCTTGAAGCTTATGTTCACAAGCTTAATCGTTGATGCTTTCTGTAAATGCAAAACAAAAACAAAATTAATTTCATAATCAACAGAATAATATTTTTATTTATTTAATATGGCCATTTTTATTTATTAAATATTTAATATGAATTATAAAGATGTGTTACCTTCTTGTTGCATTGGTTCCAAGGGCAGTACTCTTGGTCGATGAGGATTGGGTTGGTAACGTTCTTGACAATGATATCCTCGAAATGAATATCGGAGGCGGTGGTGGAGCAAGCTGCAGACGGCCATGTCTTGATTCTCAGTCCGTTGTCAGTCTCTTGGAGAGTGCAGTTCACGACCCTAATGCCACTAACATCTTGCTCTTTGCCGTACCTTCCAAGGCTTCCGACACTGATTCCATGTCCTGGACCGCACGTGACTTTCTCCACGTGAAGGTTATTCGTCCCATCTCCAACGGAGATGCAGTCGTCTCCGGTGGAGATGAATGAGTTAAGGATCTTGACTCCGTCACTTCTTCCCAAATGGATACCGTCAGTGTTGGGGCTGTCTTCTGGAGCGGTGATCTTGATGTTACTCATGGTCATGTTCTTGGCTCCGAGCACGTTGATGTGGAAGTTCTTGGCATCTATCGATGATATGTCTTTGATCTCAGCGTTCTCCACGAAATCAAACCTTATACTCTATAAAAAACAAAGATAAAATTACATCAATAAGTTGTTTTGTTTTCTTCACAAAAGCTAGTTAAAATTCTGTTATATTGAGGTCTCAAAACCATCAATACTTTTATTTTTTTCAATTCTTTAATTTTTGTGGGCAAACAATCCATATAGGACTTAAGAGCCTACTCACCATCTAACACCTAGGTAATAATTTCAAAATCTTAAAAACAAGTGAGGACAGAAGCACATACGATGGGAAGTTTCTTGCAGTTGAATGTCTTGTGACAGTTATTGACTCTCCAAGCTGCGTTTCCTTCACCGTCAAAAGCTCCACCTCCGTTCAACTTAAACCCATTAATGTTGCCGAAGACAACCCATTTTTCCTTCCCCTGGATCGCGTTACCGTCAGCTTTGACAGTGCCTTGAAGGGTGATCTCGACTGGAGCTTTGCATGGTCCCCTCATCTCGATCTCACCAAGCTTGAACTCTCCTTCTGGGATCACTACTTTGCTCGGTGACGGAGATTGGCATGCCGATGTGAATGCTTTCAGAAGTGCCTGCATATATCAGCACAATGAAACTTTAACAACTAAGCCAAAAATGTGGTTTTCTAGATTGCTTGTAACGCAAGATAGAGGAAAAGCAATACATGACTAACCTGAGTAATATCAGAACCTGAAGAGGAATCAATGCTGAAAACCTCAGCATTGGCTGAAAACCCCAGCAAACAGAAAATAAATATTGTAGAAACTCCAAAATATGCACCCATTGTTAAAAATATGTATTTACTACTCGTATTACTATTTACTATTAATTATGTTGTTTTGTTTCTTGAATTTGATTTAACTCATAGTTACATTTATATAGTGGGTTGGGGGAAGAGAAGTTCAGTTTAACTTTTCTCACCACCTCTCATTTTTTAGGTTGTGTCCCTTGTCTTTGGAATCTGCTGTCTAATTTTATATCTTGAAGGTTAAAACTAAAAAGTACCTTAACCAATAAATTGTTACTTTCTTATAATATTATAAATTTTGGTTGTTTTACCAAGACAACTATAGCTGAAAATGTAACAAAATTTGTTAGCAACTGAACTGAAAATATAAGTAAATTTGAGTTAATTTTTAAAAAACTTGCATTTTCTTCTGATTATGAACGTTTTATACACTATGTAATGAAGAGGTGCCGAGGTGGTCTCTTGATTCCAGGCGAAGCTTGCATTGCAAGCAGAGATAGTCCGTGTGGAATCCACCATGATAATAAACCGTCTCTCATGGGGACATCTATCAATCAGGAATAACCGCGGACAACATAGATAATTTTGTGACTGCCTCTTTTTCTCAAGTTACATATATATATAGTTGTATATGTTAACTGATTAATGTACATATCCTACATTACATAACGTTGAAGACGCAAAATAGAGATCTTAAACTCAAAACACATTTTTAATGAAAGGATTAAAGAGAGATTGGATTTGAATGTGAGCCATTTTGTTTCTTTTACACTCCATTGATAATGGCGACACAGATTGGCTTCACTGTATGATCCACCGTAGTTGCAACTATTACACGTTCAAAAATCAAAATTTCAAACAAAGTATAACCATAATAAGTCTCAGAAAAATATGAAGCTAGAAACAAAAACTCCTGTGCATACAATTAACCCAATCATTGAGTGTCTTTTAAAAGGAAAATTACTCATCCATGTACTCTTCATCATCGCCTTCCTCTTCACTAAGCTCAAGCTCAGCAAGCAACTCTTCAATCGGCACAGTCGGTGCACCTTCTCCATCCGTCATTGAAGCAGTCTCATCAGACTCTTGATAATCCTTGTTCTTGTACAATGATATGTTAAACCTCAGCTCAGGATTCTCTTCAAGATCCCTCAAAAACTCTTCATATTCATTCTCCATCTTCTTTGGATCAACTCCGCGTCCTCCTCTTGACTCATCCATCTCCATTGGAAGCTTCTTGGTCGTAAACGCACGTGGCTTCCCCTTCTTCCTCTCTCTCTCCTTGTCATAGCATTTCTTGATAAGAATCACTTCAGGAATCCCCCATGCAAACGATACTCGTCCATTTCATCGTCGCTAACATTTGCACCGTAGATATCATACCCTAAAGCTTGATCTCCTGTTTTCAGGATATGTCCTAGATGAGTTTGGAGTCTTTGGACAGTTAACATCTTACCAATGTCTGACTCACGTGCGATGTGGACATAGGATAGAGCATACTTTTGCCCTCCGACAGTCGCTTCACCAACAGGTGGTTCCACATAAACCACTGAGTACTTCACAAGCTGCCTGCTGGTGAGAGCGGATCGAAATCCGGATCTCCAGTACTGTCTGGCGTCCAAGAACGCACACCTCAAGGTTCTAGGATCAAGCAGCGTGATTCTTTCAGAAACTTTTGTGCACACCACAAGCGGACCAAGGCTTCCTAACCCGCTAGCAACTTTGGAAGGCAGGAAGATAAGATCCTCACGGCAGATAGGACAGATCTTAACGGAGTAAGTGTACTTGTAGTTGTACAAGCTGCTCTTGACATCGTGAGACACTAGCTGCTTGTCCTGACGAGACTCAATGGGAACAACTTTACTCAAAAACTCAACAAAGTTATCAGCATGACTTTTATTCCCAAAGAAGAAATCAACCCCTTGATGAACCTGCTTGATTCTTACGGCGCGAGAAGCAGCATCGTTCCTGAGAATCAACTGTTCGAGATAAAAGAAAGACCTCCTGTGAGAAACATGCTGCCTAAGCTGAACCGAAGCAACCCACTGATCAGGGTTGGCCTGAAACCTCGAGCAAGACTCGCAGAGATGGTCTCTAACGGTATACTCAACGAGATATGACTGCTCAAGACCAGCACCGTTAAGAACCTCGGCTTGAACAGTGAGCTTGAGTTTGATTCTCTTGGAGTGAGGCTCAGTCCAGACGAACTCAGCGTTCGTGAGCCTGACTTTGTTGAGATTCTTGAGCCTCTTGATGCAGAAAGATAAGAGCTCTTTGGATTCCCACTGAGCTTTGATCCACGTCTTGGGTGGCTGCAAGTAACAGCCACACTCAGGGCAATAGAAGATTTGGACACTCTTCTGTAAGCCTTCGGTGATGTCGACTTCGGAACGGAGACAGTTGACACACATGTTGGCTGCGTTTGGTGGCATAGGAACACCACACTTGCAACACAAGACACTTACAATGGTTTGCTGAACCTTGAACATCCCTGAATCTTGATCCATTAATGCTGACATCTGTAATAACGGAATTTAACAAACAAAATCAACAACGCAACAACACGAGGACGAAGAAACCTATAACACCAGTGTATGATGAAATCAATATAAGAAGTAGAAACCTCGTAAATCAAACTACCAAAAATGGATAACAATTTTTTAGATATCTAGTGCCTTCGAAATTAGAGTTTTAGAATAAAGTTTATGACTAGTTGCAATTAAATCCAGACCGTTCTAGGTTAAAGATGGAAACATGAAGGAAGAGTGTGGTACGAACCCTGAGGTAGTTTGAGAGTTTGACAGAGGCGGCTGGATTCTGAAGGAAGATTAAGAGAAAGAAAAAATGAAAAATGTGAAAGGCTTCTTTTTTTATTGTGCTTTTTTTTTTTAGGGTTAGGGTTATGTTTAAGCCGGGGCAAAAATATCCGGACCGGACATATCAGAACAGAAATAACCAGACTCGGTTTGACTTTGAGAATATAGTGATTTACAGCTTGTTTATTTATTTATTTACATTGTAAAGACATTTTATAAACTCTGGAGAATATTTATTTACACGGTTTTCATCAAGATCCGGTCGGCAAACACCGGTTGATGAAAAACATAATCACATCTCTCCCGCGCAGTCGACAACACTCCGGTGAAGCTCCAGAAGCACCACCATGACGACTTTCTACCACCACATTGGCTCTATTTTCTGTTTTTTCCCAAAATACAGTAAGATTAGTAATTTTATTGTCTGTTTTATTCTTTCCTGAAAATTAGTGTTAAAAAGATGTAAAGTGTCCATTTTTGTCATATTCCAAACTTGAGATTCTGGTATGTTAGTAAATCTGTTTTCGTTGTCTGAATTTTTGTATGTCTGGCCTCTTTAATCATGTCTTGTTGTTCGTTTATATTGAAGTGTCTTCTAAGAGTAAGGCTATGCTAGTCAATGTTTTGCAGATGTTTTAATGATGTCATATTCGTGCTTAGAAATAGAATGTCTTAGCTTGGACGAAACTATCTAACTCTCATTAGGAAAATGGACTATAATGTAATTGTTTCTTATATATTGGTATATGGTTTTTCTTACTACATGAAACATTCAGAGATGAATAATTCAGATTCCCAAGAGGAGGTTTACAGAAAAAGAACTCACTAATGCATTGAAATCTAAGTAGTTTTGCATGATTACAGAAAACGGTGTACATGTACATTTTCATGAATTTGACTACATCTTGCATTTGTGAACCTATGGTGCAAGATACTGAGAGTAATAATAACAATAATATATTGCATTGTTTGAGAGAAAATGTCTACTGTATAAGAGCTGTTGAAAGGAAGAAATGTTCATCAAATTTTAGGAATCGGAGATGTACAACAAAAGATGTACGCGAACTGAGTATCCAGATGGACACTCATATCATATTGTGTACACACACCATTGTCCATATTTATTTAGGCCATACACACACTCATGTTAGTAGGTATTTAAAATATCAGTAAGATTTGGTTTCACTGTGGAGGATCATCTTGCCGTTTTCGTATCCACACTAGACTAGAGTGCAACCAATGTTATATCAGTAAGATTTGATTTTATCCAAACCATTTTGAGAATAACAAGACCCCTTTGCCTCCAAGATGATCCTCCACAAACGGGGTCACATCATACACCTGAACTCAAAGTAAAAAAGAACAAACCATGTATCCCTGGTGTCAATTATAATCAAAGAAGTAATCCACCAGCAAAACAATATACTCTAAATATCACTAGAACGATATCTCACTCGCTTAAACCAAAATGCCTGAACTCCTTAAACTACATGAATCAAGAAAAAGATGTACAAGAACGCATCATTCTCTATTATCTCGATAAGACGTCCCAAAAATATTCCCCAATAAGCGAACGAATCAACTCTACTGGTAAATGAATTGTGGCTGTAACTTCCATCACCATAATTCGATTCGCGATAAGAATAACTATTTACAGTGATTGGTTCTTGGCAACCATCAAATAAAAATAGACATGGATCAGAACATTTATTGTCAATTAATAAGATTTTTAAAAGAAAATTAAGCATGTTATAAAAAAAGAAAATCATATATGTGTAGAAAAGATAGATAAATCTTTTTAGTTTTATTAAATCATAATGCACTCACACATTATGTGTTGGCATCGATAGAAACATTTTTTTGTTACAGCTTTGTAAAAGTCTCCTTACGTGACTTGAAAAAGAATTAGAAAAAGAATAAACAAAATTGGATGTGGAAGCCCTAATGTGTTGATATGAGCTTCAACATTTTACTCTTTGCCAGGAGCCTTGACCACAGGTCCAACGCAAGCCTTTGGGTTCTGGGTTCCCACAAGCTTAGGTGTGACGTTTGTGCACTCGAAAGTGGGTGGACCGTCAGGTCCTGTGTACTCAATGTTAATGTCTCCAATCTCAACGTTCTCACATGGATGTCCCTTGCTGCACAATAGTTTCACTGCGTCCTTGTTCCCTGATGTTCCTCTAATATTCCTGAAGGTAATGTCCACCAGCTTAATTGTTGATGGTTTCTGCAAATAGAAAAAAAAACTTTGGGATCATAATCATATATATGTAACCTCAACCAAAATGGTGAATGCTAAATATCTAGAAAACCATCAGAATAATATGTTTGCTGAGCCATCCAATTTCATAGAATACGGTGATAGTGGCAAGACATAGAATCTAATAAAAGATACTTACGTTCTTGTTGCATTGGTTCCAAGGGCAGTACTCCTGGTCGATGAGGATTGGGTTGCTAACTTTGTTAAGGATGATATCCTCAAAATGAATACCGGCAGCGGTGGTGGTGCAAGCGGCAGATGGCCATGTCTTGATCCTCAGACCGTTGTCGGTTCCCTCAAGGGTACAGTTCTTAACGTTAATGTCAGTGACATCTTGCTCCCATCCGTACCTTCCAAGGCTTCCAACACTGATTCCGTGTCCTGGACCGCACACAACTTTCTCAATGAGGAGATTCTTCATCCCATCTCCCACGGAGATGCAGTCATCTCCTGTGGCGATCTTAGTGTTGAGGATCTTGACTCCCTCACATCTTCCCAAATGGATACCGTCAGTGTTGGGGCTTTCAGCTGGAGCGATGATCTTGATGTTATCAAAGGTCATGTTCTTGCCGCTGATAACGTTGAAGTGGAAGTTTTTGGCATCTAATGAGGTTATGTCTTTTATCTCAGCATTATCCACAAAATCAAACCTTACACTCTGAAAGATAGCATGCATCACTGAATTATATCATCTTTAAAAAAAGCCATTGGTGTTAATATATTAAAGACGGAAACACCTACGATGGGAAGTTTCTTGCACTCAAAAGTCTTGTGGCAGTTGTTGGCTTTCCAAGCTGCATTGCCTTCACCGTCAAATGTTCCACCTCCGTTCAACTTAAAACCATTAATTTTTTCGAACACAACCCATCTATCCTTTCCCTGGGTAGAGCCACCGTCAGCTTTCACGTTGCCTTGCAAGGTGAACTCGATTGGAGATTTGCATGGACCAGTCATCACGGTCTCACCAAGCTTGAAGTCACCTTTTGGGATCAGCACCTGGCTTGGTGCCGGAGCTTGACATGCCGATGTGAATGCTTTAAGAACTGCCTGCAACAATAGCTCCCACGAGTATGTTAATATAAGAAATGGTTTACACATTGATTGGAATTCAAGTAATAAAAAACAAGTGAAGATACTAACCGCGGTAATATCAGAATTTGGAGGACCACCAGCGGTGAACACCTCAGCATTGGCTGAATATCCTAGCAAACATAGAACCAAAATTGTATAGATTCCCAAATATGAACCCATATTTATTTATTTATTTTTATTTTTTATTGTCTTTTAATTTTTGTTTTCTGAGATTTTTACTACGCACCTGCTGCTTTATATAGTGCGTTAAATGGAGAGATATGTTGAAGGCCCATACTTTCTCCCAACTTCTCATTTTTTAGAATGTTTGACCCATTTTTAAGGAAGTATTAGCTAGGTTACTTTAATTTTGGGAAATTAGCGTTCAATTGTTAGGCATAAGACTTGTTCCACTCGTGTTTATAGCATTTGCATGATACCTCTATTTTTGGGAGGTTAGTTTCTAGCCAACTTATGTTATTACATTTACACCATCTAAAAAGATATCAAATTGTTAGTAGAATTTTATAAGGTACTAGAACTTAAAGAAATTCAGGAGATTTACGTTCTGATAATCCTGTTGTGCAGGCTGCGGAAAATATATATGGACGTTAGCATTGGTTGGTTTTCAAAATTGTTAGAGAACAGTAATTGCTTCGTTTAGAAAAATTACTACACCACATGAAAAAACTATCGGAATAATGGTTGGCACTGACAATAGCAAAGTCTATGTAACAAAATGGATGATCAGAGAATAATGATATATTGACAAAAAAAACGCATGAGCTATGTTCAAGTGCCAAGACTATACATTTCAACATGTTGGAATGGGGCTCGTCATCATCTGTGATTAAATATGTTCTTGTAGTCAGGCAGAAGTGGGTTTAAAAGAATCCACGAAAATGATGCAAGTGATTCCAATTTTGTATAAGTTAGTCATCATTCAAGGGAAATGTATACAACAAAAAATGATATGATGAAAGAAAAGCAAGAATTGCAAATGGTCAACAAATAGTGAAATAGATTTACACAATTCAAAAGGCAAAAGTTGGAACTATTGAACCCAATATCATGAAGAAAAAAAGGCAAACCAGTTCATAAAAGAAATAATTAATGTTATAAAGATGAAGATGTTTATGACTAAGTTAAAAAAGAGCATTTCAAAGCAAACGACTTTCGGAGAACCTGGACTGTATTTGAAAATTAATTGTTTTAGGTGTTTGTTTGTATTTCGTCGCTTCTATTATTGTTTGTCAAATATGTATATGTATTTTGTAACTTTATGCGTTAATATATGTAACTTCTATTATTGTTTGTCAAATATGTTGTCATCAGTCAGTAATCGATGACTTTAATTAATGTGGTTCGTGACTTCCGTCTTTTAATAACAAAAATCAATCGTTCCTCATTACTTAACTGCATTGCATTTTTCTAATTTCTTTCAACCACATAATCATTTATATATTTGAAAAGCATTGCAACATTTTTTTGTATCCACGTATTAATACAACAATGATGCTTAGGATCCTTAAAAAAATAGATGGTCTATCGAAACATATATTATATCTTATTATTAAACTAACTATCAAATTGATTAGTAATGTATGTTCAAAAGAATATTTTCATTATTTCTCTAAATAAAAGTTACGAAATTACCTAATATGATTAACATATATACGAAAACTAATGATTATGAATAATAAAGATTTGATAACAATTTTTGTAACCTCCATCTATTTTATTTAATTTTATATTATTAAAAGAAATTATACAATCACATTAACCATATACTTAAAATATAGACTCTTTCTTATATGTTATATTATGAATTTTAAAAAACTATAAATTACTAAAAAATGTTAAAAGCCCATATTGAAATTTTGTAATCAATGGTTTAACTACTTTTTTTTGTTATAACAAGATACAAAATGATCATAAAATTGTATGAATATAAAGTCTCATTTAATAGATATTCATATTAAATATATATATATATATATATCTTAATATCGTTTAAATTAAACTATATACCATATAAAAATACATAAATACGTTAATTTTGAAATTTACATTTTAAAAGTATTGAGACCTTAATATTTCAATTTAAAATTTTGTATTGAAATAAATCTCACATTGAAAGTTTTGTAATTAATGGTTTAATTTTTTTTACAGCAATATATACAAATGTTAATAAGATTATATGAGTAGGAAATCTCAATTAATAAGTTATATTAAATTTTACTAGATATCTATGTCATTATCATTCAAATTAATTATATTTCATATAAAATAAATAAAACGATTGATTTATTTATGAAAAAAATTAGAAATAAAAGGAGGTATAGTTTTGATTTATGTGTTTACTCTAATTTAATTATATAAATATGAAATAAATAAACACAAAATAAATAATAAAAATAGAAAAATATCATTTGTATACATAAAATTCATCATGCGCAAAACAGAGATCTTAACCTAGTTTCTATAATAACTCATGCTTCTTTTGAAGTACCAATATCATAGAAGTAATATTACTAACAATATCAATAAATTTTTCCTAACTTCTTTTTTATATTGAAGCCTAAAAAAGTATCCAACATGTTTAAGGAGCATTGAACCAAAGTAGAGAGGAAGAGTATGCACCTCATATTATCAAGTGAAATTTTTTCCAAAGAGATCATAAGCAAAGAGCGAAAGTTTGATTGAAAATTACATTTCCAATCAGATTACTTATGACGATGTCATGTTTCGTTGTCCAAATGCTTGCATCGGTTATGTATGAACAAGTGTATCTTTGAGTTCTAGTTCAGTATAACTTGGAAAGAATACTACATGTTAGTGAACTATTATTGAAATGATTTGAGTTCTAGTTTAAAATGAGTTCTCAAAAAAAAAAAACTAATACTGTATTAGTTAAATTAATCTTAAGGTTGAAATCAGATCTTGTTAAATAATTTTAAGATTCGGAAAAGAAAACAAAATTAAGATTGAAGTGTATACAACTTACCGCGCATATTAATATTTTAAAAAGAAACAATCATACGCAGAATATATAATTTAGTTTTATTAATTACATCATTATGCACTCACACATCTATATATGTGTTGGCATCGGATAGAAACATTTTTTTGTTACAGCTTTGTAAAAGTCTCCCTTACGTGACTTGAAAAAGGATTAGAAAAAGAATAAACAAAATTGGATGTGGAAGCCCTAGTGTGTTGATATGAGCTTCAACATTTTACTCTTTGCCAGGAGCCTTGACCACAGGTCCAACGCAAGCCTTTGGGTTCTGGGTTCCCACAAGCTTAGGTGTGACGTTTGTGCACTCGAAAGTGGGTGGACCGTCAGGTCCTGTGTACTCAATGTTAATGTCTCCAATCTCAACGTTCTCACATGGATGTCCCTTGCTGCACAATAGTTTTACTGCGTCCTTGTTCCCTGATGTTCCTCTAATATTCCTGAAGGTAATGTCCACCAGCTTAATTGTTGATGGTTTCTGCAAATAGAAAAAAAACTTTGGGATCATAATCATATATATGTAACCTCAACCAAAATGGTGAATGCTAAATATCTAGAAAACCATCAGAATAATATGTTTGCTGAGCCATCCAATTTCATAGAATACGGTGATAGTGGCAAGACATAGAATCTAATAAAAGATACTTACGTTCTTGTTGCATTGGTTCCAAGGGCAGTACTCCTGGTCGATGAGGATTGGGTTGCTAACTTTGTTAAGGATGATATCCTCAAAATGAATACCGGCAGCGGTGGTGGTGCAAGCGGCAGATGGCCATGTCTTGATCCTCAGACCGTTGTCGGTTCCCTCGAGGGTACAGTTCTTAACGTTAATGTCAGTGACATCTTGCTCCCATCCGTACCTTCCAAGGCTTCCAACACTGATTCCGTGTCCTGGACCGCACACAACTTTCTCAATGAGGAGATTCTTCATCCCATCTCCCACGGAGATGCAGTCATCTCCTGTGGCGATCTTAGTGTTGAGGATCTTGACTCCCTCACATCTTCCCAAATGGATACCGTCAGTGTTGGGGCTTTCAGCTGGAGCGATGATCTTGATGTTATCAAAGGTCATGTTCTTGCCGCTGATAACGTTGAAGTGGAAGTTTTTGGCATCTAATGAGGTTATGTCTTTTATCTCAGCGTTATCCACAAAATCAAACCTTACACTCTGAAAGATAGCATGCATCACTGAATTATATCATCTTTAAAAAAGCCATTGGTGTTAATATATTAAAGACATAAACACATACGATGGGAAGTTTCTTGCACTCAAAAGTCTTGTGGCAGTTATTGGCTTTCCAAGCTGCATTGCCTTCACCGTCAAATGTTCCACCTCCGTTCAACTTAAAACCATTAATTTTTTCGAACACAACCCATCTATCCTTTCCCTGGGTAGAGCCACCGTCAGCTTTCACGTTGCCTTGCAAGGTGAACTCGATTGGAGATTTGCATGGACCAGTCATCACGGTCTCACCAAGCTTGAAGTCACCTTTTGGGATCAGCACCTGGCTTGGTGCCGGAGCTTGGCATGCCGATGTGAATGCTTTAAGAACTGCCTGTAACAATAGCTCCCACGAGTATGTTAATATAAGAAATAGTTTACATATTGATTGAAATGCAAGTATTAAAAAGAAGTGAAGATACTAACCGCGGTAATATCAGAATTTGGAGGACCACCAGCGGTGAACACCTCAGCATTGGCTGAATATCCCAGCAAACATAGAACAAAAATTGTACATATTCCCATATATGAACCCATTTTTATTTATTAATTTATTTATTTTTATTGTTTTTTATTTTTGTTTTCTGAGATTTTTACTATGCACATGCTGCTTTATATAGTGCCTTAAATGGAGTTATTTTTAAGGCCCATTTTTTCTCTCAACGTCTAGTTTATTTATAGATTGTTTGACCCATTTTTAAGGAAGTATTAGGTTAAAATTTTATTTTGAGAAGCTAGCCTTTTAATTTTTAGACGAATGTGACTTGTTCCACTCTTGCATGTTTATAGCATTTCTTATGATACATTCATTTTTGGCAGGTTAATTTTTAGCCAACTTATGTAATTAAACAAAGTAAAATAGATCAGTTAGATGAATTAGTAGAATATATATATATATATATTTTGAACCTAAAAATCTAACCATCTGAGCTACTGAATACTTGGTTAGTAGAATACTCCATCTGTTTCATAATACTTGATGTTTTGTAATAGTGCACAAAGTTTAAGAAAATTACATTTCTCTAGAAAAATATTTTAAAGATATAATTTTAAAATCAGTTAACCAATTATAAAAAAGACTGTAAAATCTAATTGGTTGAACAGTTTCCAATAAAGTTAAAGTTAACCTTAAAATCTCAAAACTTTCTTAAAATCTCAAAACTTCATGTAAATTGAAACAAAACAAACCTTCTAAAACATCATCTATATTGAAACGGAGGGAGTATTTATCATGCATGTATAATAAAAGTGAAATATCCACATGAGCCAGAATAATAATATAGTTACCACCACTCGATCTCAATGCCTTTGTAAAACATAATAGTCTTCGAATTTTTCGTTCTCTCGGCACTATTAAATTTATTTATTTTTACAAAATGATGGCGAACTTAATTACAATGTGAATATAGTTCAAAAAAAGTTAACAATGTGAACGAACGGGGGGAACAAACAATGTGAACAAACTACAGCTAGGTTCCAATATCAAACCGGGTAATACCATCGGTCGAATGAAACCATTATCCGTGACAGAAATATTTAATTTAAAAGATTTAAAAAAAAACATAAAAGAGATTTCAGATTTGTCTTGTCGTGGTTCGAGGCTCGTGTCCTAAACAAAATTAAGCTTTTGTCGGAATTCTCGTTAGTGACTTTCACGATCTCTCTAACATTCTCTCTCTCTCGCCTATAACTCGGATCACCACATGACTCTT
This sequence comes from Brassica napus, assembly GCF_020379485.1. Lineage (NCBI taxonomy): Eukaryota > Viridiplantae > Streptophyta > Magnoliopsida > Brassicales > Brassicaceae > Brassica > Brassica napus. Next base: position 27,552 of record NW_026015451.1, on the reverse strand, counting down.
TCATCTCCTCCTCTTTCCCGTTATCACAAACCAAAAAATCCGTAAACTTTGTTCCCATTCTCTTCTCTCCTCTTTGATTAGATCGATACCCATTGTAAATATTCTCTACGCTTTGAAGCGAGATCCTGTCTTTGGTATCTGGAGCTGTATCTGGTTCCAGAGACATGGACAACAACAACAAGAACAATGAAGAGAACGGAAACACGTCCAAAACGGCGTCGGACGACGAGGGTGTTGGATCCGTGGGGAGACAGATGAGCGAGTCTTCTCTCTGCGTTACGGAAGAAGAAGAAGAAGACGATTCCAAATTACATTTGGGTCCTCAGTACACTATCAAGGAGCATCTTGAGAAGGACAAAGTTGCTACCTTTTTCCAAATTATATATTTTTTTCCAAATTATATTTTTTTTTTGTAAGAATTCTCTTGATGAATCTGAATTTATAGGATGATGAGAGTCTGAGGAAGTGGAAGGAACAGCTTCTTGGAAGTGTTGATGTCACCAACATTGGAGGTCTGTTTTTAAAAATGCAAACTTTTTAATAATTATAATAATTTTGGAAATAACTACGCCTTAGTGGTCGGGTGGTAGCATGGTGTTCCAGTGTCGCTGAGCGATGCTGAGTTCGAATCCGGCTACACTCAGATATTCCTAACGTGTGGCCACCAGTAACTTAACATTCCTTCGCCGGGAGCGGTTTACTGTTTTTTTAATTAATTTTGGAAATGATTGATTCATGTGAATAGTTGGGATCAGACTCTATATTTGGACAAGATCTTGCTTGATTATACATTTTCTTGAGTGATTTTTAGATTTTTTTGTTCTTTTATGGATTTTTAATAGAATTTTGTGTCTTTTTAATATGTGCAGAGACACTTGACCCTGAAGTGAGGATCATTAGCCTGGTAATCTTATCCCCTGGAAGACCAGACATTGTTCTTATGGTACCTGAGAATGGAAACCCAAAGGGGATGTGGTTTACTTTGAAAGAAGGGAGCAGGTACTGTTTGAAATTCACATTTCAGGTTAACAACAACATTGTCTCTGGTCTTAGGTACACCAATACCGTTTGGAAGACCGGTGTTAAAGGTAATAAAACGACAACACACAAGTTTGTCTTAAATTCTCTGACAATGAATGTGATCAAATTCCTTTTTTAATGTGGATTCAGTGGACAGAGGAAAGGAAATGCTTGGAACCTTTAGTCCTCAGCTGGAGCCATACAACCACGTGATGCCTGAAGAGACCACTCCTTCTGGAATGTTTGCTCGAGGATCTTATTCTGCTAGAACTAAGGTCAGATAGTATATCTAACTCTGTGATAGATCTTCTTTGGTGGTGTCTTGTCTAGATACTTAAAAGTTACTTGTCTTGTTTCAGTTTCTTGATGATGATAACAAGTGCTACTTGGAGATCAACTACAGCTTTGACATCCGTAAAGAATGGCCTGCTGTTTGAAATGAAACTCAAGAACAAATTCTCCTGAGATGAAGTGTTGCCAGTAGAAGTTGTGTTTTGTTTCACTCCCCATCTCCTTTTTTATATCTTTGAGCATGTTATTGTGAATCGTTTTACCGATTATCGTAGAACAAGAACGACAGATAGTTTCTTTCCTCTTTGATCTTGATTTTTAGTAATGCCGTTGGAAAATCAGTATGTGTGTTTGTTCTCAAATCTGTTTCTCTTTCCACTTCTTAACATGTGTTTGGGTCCTGAGATGTATAATGTGACTAATTGTCTGGAGAGATGAGTTTGAATATCTTCTTTTGAAGTCTAATCCTCATGTATCATCTGCTTTACAAGTTGTGTATACTTTTTTTTGTTATGAAGAAATAGTTTTGGGAAGAACACTTTACTGTGAAGCAGAGTATTGAAATGGATGAAACTTTGACATTTACCATATCAGAAAATGGATCTTGTTGGTCTTTTTTTGTTTTGCTCTCAAAATTAAAAAAAAAAATCCTATTTTATTTACTTTAGCAAAAGAAGAAGAATAAAAGGACCATCAAGAGGGGTGAGCATATATATAAGCCATTGGACTCTCCTCCTTGTACACTTTATGGCTCACTCATCTTCTCACAAACCAACACTTGTTTCTTTCTGTTTATGTGTTCTTACCAGTTTCTTTAAGAGAGTTGAGTCTCCTAAGTCTCTGGTCAAGTTCTGCCATCACTGCCGGTTCCTGCTTCTTCCTCTGCTTAGATATTGTGTTTGTAGTCATCGATCCAATCTTCTCAAACGCCACCTAAAAAAATAAAGATTATGAATCTTGAATACATAAACTAGCTTAATTTCTTTGGACGAGAGCAAAAAAGGCTTACCGTTAGTAACTCATCAGGGTCAAAGAGCTGGTGTGAGGTGGTATGTATTATGTTGATTACATCACCGACCTGGTGAGTCATAAGCAACTCGTTTTCTTTCATCTGCAAATGAAAGAGAGAGATTAGTGAGATGATACTTAATCTTAAGGAGGAAGAGAAGTAAAGAACCTTGAATATGGCCAAAGCTGCGTGGAAAAGAACCTTTGCTCCTTCATAGAAAAGTACATCCCACAGTCTTAGAGTTGTCTGCAAACAAAAAGTTCAATGTATCCTCAATAAAATGCAAAGCTTAGAAGCCAAATACAATTTAATAACATAGCTCTTTCTTATAAACCTCAGAAGGAAGGCTTTTGGAGAAGAGGCATAGGAACCATTCCGTGGCTACAAGGGAAACATCAAAGCCCATATCCTCAAGATGAGTAGCTATTCTGCAAAAACACAATGTGTTAACAATTTGATAAGCTCAGCATTAAAGAACCGAGAAGGAAAGGAAGACTTACCTTGGACATTTTTGGGCAAGCAAATCTTTGAAAACCCTCTGCTCAACATGGCATCCAGACAAGTTGGTTGTGTAGCAGTCACGGACTAATACGTTTTCCAAAAGAACAGCTAGCATCCAGAACGCGTCTTCTTCTGTCTTCATCACAAGTAATAGTAACGCCGCAACATAGTTTAGTCCCTGCAACAACAACAACAAAAAAAACAGCATTGATTAAGATTACAAAACGCACAATGGATATGGAAACAGGATATAGTGTGTTACCTGACAATAGCCAACATCAGAATCTCGAAATGAATACCCAACAAGTACACGCCGTAGAGCAGCATGACCTTCAGGAGTGTCTAACCACGGATGGCCAGGGAAAGTCCTTGGCAGATCCTGCAAGCGTGGATTCACAATGTCAAAGGCAAATAATGAGAAGATCCGAGGAGGTTGCACTCAAAAGATAACGGAATCAACTTAAATGACCATCAGGTAAACAGTAGTATAGCAGCATAATATAAGTTGCCTGAACACAAAACTGAACTAGAACAACAAAAAATCTACGGAGATGAAACCGCACTTCTTGGTTGTCTGCAGCCAACATCAAATCCTAAAACACTCAAAAGAGTGTCTAAGAGGTAAAGTGTCAAGATTAGAGGAGTGAAAATCAACTATTCATAGCACATAACATATAGTTTTCTATGACCATCACACAATAGTAGTATAAGAGAGATAAGAGGAGGTTGCACTCAAAAGATAACTGAATCAACTTATCTTATCACATAATCTCGAATAACCATCAATCAAACAGTGACATAGCAAGCATAAAGACTCTTAAAACCCTCAAAACAATGTCTGAGAGGCAACATCAATCCTAAAACCCTCAAAACAATGTCTGAGAGGCAAAATGTGAAGATCAGAGTGGTGAAAATGAACTATCCCTAGCACACAACATATGAAGTAGTCTTCTATGACCATCACACAATACTACTAGAAGAGATAGGCTTTGATAGTGTTTTCAAAGTAGCCTCTGAGTTTGCCTGATCACAAGAATAAGATCCAAAGCAACAGACAAAATCAATCCTAACACACATAGTCTTTTGATAGAGTTTTCAAAAGTTTGAGACTTTGGATAAAGATTCAAACTCACATGATCAATCTGCAACGTCGCAGGCGTGACCATCCCATCAACAGCCTTAGTCAAATCACTGTAATAACTCTCCGGAACCGTAGACTTCTTCTTAGCAGCACCAGAAACAGAGAACCAAACCTTAGGCCTCAGAACCGGAGGGATCCCTTTCCTAACCAACCTCTTCAACGTGATCGCATTCGCCAAAGCCGAGATCTTTAGAGACGTTTTCTTCAACGCGCCGATCAAGAGAATCTCAGGCTGGAGATACCAGTTAGCTCCTTTGCTAGCTTCCAGAGCCCACCAGACTCTCCCTTGGTTCCTCACTCTCTCTCTCACTTCGTTTAAGACGTTGACGTCGTCGACGTTGCCTTCCACCGTGAAGGAGTACATGTCTTGGAACTTGACGACGATGTTGGCTCTTCGGGCGTGGATGCTGGGGCGGAGGATTGGGATTTGGGATTGGAGCTCCATGGTTAAGTCTCGTCTGTTTTGGATCCCGAACATCGTTTAGGATCTTTTGTCTGGTCTCCTTCTTCCAGATTTGTCTTGTCCTAAGATATTTCGTCAAGTTCGGACCAAACACGAGAACTGAAAGATGACACCGTCAAATAAAGGAAAAGAGTTTAAAATCTTTTAATCAAAGTTGTAACCTTTTAATATTATAATGTTGTCACGTTCTGCAAACGCTATCTATCTCCTCCTTTTTTTGTGAATTTAAAATACAGAAACAGAGAAGCTGAAGCGAAGAAAAAATGTTTTTTTTTCTTTGTTGTCTCTCGTGAGGAACAATGAGAACTAAAAATGGAAAAAGTGTAAAGACGGACTAAAAATAGCTTTTTTTTGTTTTGAGAAAAAAGAAATGAGAATCCAGAGGTGATTTGAATTGAATAACGCGTGTCTCGATGTCGAACAGAGAATGATTTAGAGAAGTAGTTGGAGGAGGAAGAGAGTAAGAGACAGATGAAGGAAAGGGAGAGATTATAAAGGTGGGGGTTGATTTGTGAGTCTCGAATTGTTATGGGGCTATTTTATAATTTTATGAAGATGATGATTTTGGCCCTAGTGTCAGCCATCTGAAACTCTATTTTTTCTTTTATAATTTATAGTGATAACCGTATTTTCTGTCTTTTTAAAACTTTACGTGGTGTTAAACTCTATATAGATCGTAATAAAATATGTAGAATATGTTTTCTAAACTAGTCAAATAATTAGAATAAGTACTCTATGTCAACCTAAGAAATAAAGTAAAACATGCTTTTGAAATTTAGTATGAAAGCATATAAATACTTCTACTTGTGTTTTAAATATTTTTTATACTTTTATAAATTTATATATTTATAAAATTAGAAAATGTTTAACATGGTCAAAAAAATTAAAAGTCTTATTAGGACAACTGAAATTTAAATGTGTTTCAATTCTCTCTAATAATAAAATCTTTCTTTTTTTGTAAATCAAACACTAGATTTCGACCCGCGCAACTGCGCGGGTTTTTGTTTTCATTTATTTTTATATAAATATTTTGCTTTCAATTCTAAATTGGTATATATTATAATATATATGTGTCTATCAATTTTTAAAACATAATAAGTTTACGGTATATTTTTTTCGTTAAATAGATTGTTTCAAACTTTCACATGTATTTGTATCTTCTTCTATATATATATATTTTCGGATTATTATTTCATTATTAAAATCGTAACTATATATATAAGGATTAGTAAAATATTGTTTTATTGTCATATTCAAAAATATTGTAACATTTCACAAATTTAGAAAGTTTTTAAAAAATTAAACTTTTCGCTTCCTAGATTTATATTATTGAGTAAATAATTAAATAATTAGTTTTTGTTTAATTTTTAAAATAAACTCTATAATTTAAAATTTGTTTTCATTGGTTTAAGGTAGTAAAGATTAATCATTATTAGATAATATAATTTTTGTTATTTAAAAAAATCTTTATAATTTTAAAAGTTAACATCGACAAATATTTAAATAATTAACATATAGAGGTATAGTATTACAATATTAAATTATATCTATTTAATTTATAATATATATATATATATATATTTAATGGATTATCTATTGTTTAAATTCAATTATTGATAGCCCAATAAAAAATTCTAGTAGGCCCAAAATTTAAATAGTAAGATTAGAAATTAAATGTAACATGATTTTCTAGTAATAAATCCATTAGGTCCATTTTAAAAAAAATCACACATGAATCAAGGTTGTGACTTCTCTTTTAATATCTATATATATAAAAAAATGTTTGTGTCCCTCCTGTTGCGCCACGTCGGATCCAGCCTGGAAACTCGCTTCATACAATCGCCCCACATATCCTGAACATGAAACTCACCGTTTCATTAACTCTGGTGTGGGCTTGGACTGTGTAATCGCGTGTCTGGGCCTAATCCTGAAGAATCGATGCATTGGGCCAGGAGCTCAAGCCTCGCCTCCCGGCGGTCAGCTAACCACCACCATGAATTTCGTCATCTTCTTCCTCTCTAAGCCCAACTTCCGTTACTACTCCTTCGGCTTCACCGCCTCCACCGTAGCTTCATCATGTCTCCGCTTCCAGCCAATCTCTCATTACTCGCATCAGATCTTGAATCCATGGTGGAGAAAACTCCATCTTCTTCATGAATCTGCATCTGGACAAGAATAAGCTTTGATAAGAGAATAGATAAAAGAGTGGTTGAGACATATTTCGTGGTGATGGTTGAAACAGAGTTCATTAGCGGAGAACGATAACGAGGAGGTGGAGATTAAGAAGATGGTGGCAGCGGCGGAGGTTATGGTGATGGTGGCTGAGACAGCTTCGTTAGCGGAGGTAGAGAACGAGGAGACAGAGATTATGGTGATGGTGGTGGATGTGACAGATTTCGTTTATGGGGTAATTTTGTTTAAGAATGAAGAACATGAGATAAGAAAAGAGATAGAGTTAAGCCTTTGTTCAAAAGAAAAAAAAAAGATAGAGAATACGAAAGGAAAGGTAGGAGATAGAGGAAGAACACATTTTTCACTTTGTTCATTTTGGGCCATTAGATTTATTTTAATCAATGGTTGTAGTTAAAAGAAAGTGGATCCTCGCACTTGCACCTTAGTGGTTACTTTTTAAGAGAGGGAAAAATGAGAATTAAAGAGAGGAAAATTGATTAGTGATGAGATTTTCACAAAGTATTTAGCGGAATATCTAATTTTAAGTTCCTGCTTACTAAAACTCTTTTATAGCATTTATCTAATGCTATTATATGATACGAAATTTTTTAAATCATCTACGATAGCAGTTTTGTTTAGTAAAACGTATCGTAACAATGTGCTATCAATGTAGACTTTTTTGTAGTGCCAACTTCCCCTTAGGCATCCTTGGCATCGACATCGTCGACAAGTTCCGGAAGCAATCAGAGAGGTTTGGCACCGAGATCTTCACGGAGAGGTCACCAAGGTTGATTTCTCCTCGAGGCTGTTCAAGCTCTTCACCGATTCAAGAACGGTGCTCGCCGAAGCACCAATTCCGTCATCATCTCAACCGGAGCTGTTGCGAAACGGCTGAGCTTCGCCGGATCTGGCGAAGGCGCTGATGGTTTCTGGAACGGGGGATCTCGGCATGTGCTGTATGCGACGGCACCACTCCGATCTTTAGGAACAAGTCTCTGGTGGTTATCGGCAGCGGAGACTCGGTGATGGAGGAGGCGAGGTACGTTCAAGGCGACGAAGATCATGCAACATAGAAAGGCGTGTTTGGTTGTTTGAAGGTGAAGAACGTTGTTACTGGTGATGTTTCGGATTTGAAAATGTCTGGGTTGTTCTTTGCGATTGGTCATGAGCCGGCAACGAAGTTCTTGGATAGCCAGCTTGAGCTTGATGAGGATGGGTATGTGGTGACCAAGCCTGGTACCACTAAGACGAGTGTGGTTGGTGTGTTCTCTGCTGGAGATGTGCAAGACAAGAGCTATAGGCAGGCCCTTCCAGCTGCAGGAACTGGTTTGTTTTCAAAATCGCTATTTACGTTTATAGAAAAGTAGATAATAAAGTATCTGATATTTGATTGTTGCTTAATTACATAGTGGTTTAAGGAACCCTTTTTAGCTTTTTGAAAGTCATTAGCTTTTATTGATGGAACCCGTTCATCTGCTCAATGTGTTTTGCGTTGTTTACCATTTCATTTGTGAGACCATTTTAAATGGTTTTATGAGACGTTTGTTGAAGTAAACAATTTTTTTAAAATGTATGATTATTGCTCTGTTCAAAGTGAGTTGAGTTTTTGAATTCATTAGCTTTTTATGGTGGAACCCATTCATGTTCTCAAAGTGTGCGGCTTTTTATATCATTTGGTTGAGACATGATTTGTGTTTGCTATAGAGTGTTCATGTGGTGTGTGGTTAAAGTCAAAGTGCCTGTTTTTGTCTGTATATCATTTTGATTAACTTAAGTAAGTAGTTTGAGACATGATTTGTATTTGCTCTATAATGGTCATGTGGTGTACGGTTAAAAGGTATCTACTTTCATACTCATACTCACACTCTTTAGTAGACTAATAGTGGTCATTAGTTGGTCTTGAGAAGCATGCAAGTTAAATTGAACTGTTTCAAGATTTCTTATCTTAATGTTCTCTTGCTAAAAAATAAATAATTCAGACATATTTTAGCTATTTACACGTTATAGTGTGTAGTTTTTGAACTCTGACTAAGATGAAATCAGATTGTTCTCGAGTGGCTACTTGGTTCTATGAAATCCAATTTGACCAAAATATGACAATGCAAAAACCGCAAGAAAATAATAATTCAAGGTGGATTGGATGAGTCTCAAGTTTGTTAACTTTTCCCTTTTTAAGTGTACTTCCTTGAACCTAAATTTAAGATACTTAGATATTTCTTTTTTGGTTTATACTATCATTTTTAATCTACAATTTTTTTTTAAAAAAAATACTTCATAAATTAATGTAAATTCATATAAAATATTTTTTTTTCTAGCTTCCCGCCCGTAGGGCGGGCCGGCCCTAGTATAAGATATATGAATGCAATTTGATATATGGTTAATCTTATATATAACTAGTTACGTACTATACACTGTTGGATACACACGAAATTTAGATATGATCTTTTTTTTTTCTTTTTTTTTCTAGATACGAAATTTAAGTTTAGATATAATCTTATTTGTTAGTTTATCGGAAATCTCTCATCACCGGGACGAATGGTATAAAAAGTTGGCGCGCTTCACTACATCACTAGTTAAAAGTCAAGCATGGGTGAATGAATGAGAATTCGCCGGGAAGACGCAATACAACATCGTCATTACTAAAGTTTAACATCGCCACTATATCAGAGTATGATAACATTTTAACAGGAAGAGCCACTAATGCATGAGCTCTTAACACTATAGTGTATAAAGAGATTGATGAGTTTATGGCATCTCATGGAGGGAACATGTGCCACGATACTCAGGTACGCACTTTACGGTTTTGATTGATTTCAAAGTTTATGTTTAGACGTTCTTAAGGAGGTGTTATTCTTTAAGCGCGTCAGAGAGCTTATGGATACAATAAGCTTATAACACCAACCGAAAGGCATATGCTCCCATAGTTTTTAATCACATCAATGACTGAAACAGAGTTTAGGAAGATGATAAAGAAATTACACAGGTAATCTCTAGGACAGCCAGAACTAAGGATAAGCAAAGCTGGAAGCGATGTTACAAAGTATCTTGTTCCTATGTGGATGTGTAAATAATCAATCAACTTCCATTGTTTAAAACTTCTTTTGTTGCACATATGGTTGTAAAATTAAGACAAGTAATAATATGCTCTTTGAATTCCACTTTCTATGCATTATTTTGCAACTAAGATATTTGTAACATGATCTTTCCATTAACAAGAGTACGGTAGGCAAAAGAACGAATAACAAGCACCAAATCCAAAAGATGATAATTCATATAGCGGCAGAAACACATGAGACAATTCATCCAAAACATTCATCAAATAAAAAGCTAAATGTTTTTCAGATCACCATAAGACCACAAACTTGACAACGCTTATTTTCCACAGTGTATCAAACTTCCCGCACCTAGGAAAAGTCCGAAGATCGCTGCGCTGCCAATGGTTGTTTGCCCTATGTACCTTATCTTCATAAGCCCAGGGACCTGCAGAGAATTAAAGTACAAGATAATCATCTATCCAAATTTGTTTTCACAATATAAAGATATCCTCGCCAAGACTCAGACTTTATTGTTCTCTTCAGCTCACAAATAAACAAAACAAGAGCAAACACATCATAACAACTTAAGCTTTTGACACAAACCATTGCTTAAGACTGAGCTGTGTCGTGTTCAAAGGCAAGTACGTTTTCAACAAGACAAATCAAACATTACTACTTCCAGTTTCTAATCAGAAAAGATTACATTACAAGCTTGAAAAAGATAGATGTTCGTAGAAAAAAGTAGTTACCCCCAACCTAATCGCCTGGTAAGTTCCATGGACAGCACCTGAGATTCAATTCACACAAGATTTTAAAAGGCGCCTCGAAATAGTGATTTAGGGTTGGTGGAAAAAAAAAGAGAATGAAAGGGAGAGAAAGTTTACCTACAGCGCCGCCAAGTGCGCCGCCGATGGCAGTTCCGGCAGCGATTCTGCTCAAACAACTAGTTTCTCTTGCCATCTTTCAACAGTTTTTGTTTTTGTTTTAGAGAGGTTTTCAGACAACTTCTTCGCTGTGTGTGTTCTGTCGGAGAATAGTTTCTTGGGTTGTCCTCACCGCTTATAAAGTTTTTTACTTCCTTGGACAATGGATTTTTGCCGTTCGGGACAAGGCTAACAGTCACCGACTTCCATAAAGAACCAGTCTAAACCGTATGCTTGCAAACCCGGTTTATTTGGTTTACTTTTTTATTAAGTTAGTACCGAAATTAATTGAATTGAATTACGGTTAAGCTCGAAACTAAGCGGGTTTATCTCGAGGGTGACAGATGTAGGAAAGGAAGAAATTGGAAGTGATTGGTGGAAGATGATATAGAGAGCCAAAATTTAATTTAAAATCATATATATCAATTAATCGATTTTTTTTAAAGTCTCACAACAAAAAAGTTTCTACAAAATTAAAATATCAATGTACAGAGCTTTATTTTCATAGCAAAGAAATAGAAAATAAATCTACAGTTTAAATTTTACAGTCAAAAATATAAAGGTACAACTGATTCCAATCACTTCCATTATTCATCTATCTCGAAAGATAGATGATATAAAGGTGGAGGTTGAATCGTGAGTCTCGGATTTTTATAGGGGCTATCTTATAATTTTATGAAAATTATTTTGGAATGTTCGGGACTGAACTTTGTAGAATACTATAATGTCTCCTTCTCAGTTCTGAAGTTTTCTGTGTTAGTTCTAATATTTTCTGAGGATAACTGGGGATGATGTGTCAACTGAATGCTAACACTAGGAAGATGCATTGCCTTGTCTAGAATTTTTTTTTTGGGGTCTAAATGGCTTGTCTAGATCCTTATAAGAAACACCCTATTGAATGATATTTATTTAACTTTTTTTTTTTTTTTTAGAAAAGTTACTTTTTTTACTGAATTTGCAATTCTTGCTTTTCTTTCGGCATATCATATTTTGTTGTATACATTTCCCCTAAATAACTCATACAAAATTGGAATCACTTGCATCATTTTCGTGAATTCTTTTAAATTCATATTTTTAGAAAAGTTTAAAACATTAAGAAGGCAAAAACGTGCTGAAGTTCCACGGAGATAACGACAAGTACATTTTTTTAACGATACAATGTAATAATATCGTTGGATCATACTCCATATTTCTAATTATAAATTTATAAGTAATTTTGTTTAAAAGCACAAGTATTTAGAAAAACACATTTATACCTTTAGAATTTAATTAAAGAGAGAAAAAGACCGATAAAAAATCACACTTATAATCTTGCTTTTAACTTTTTATTTAAATATTATTTTATCATTTTTTTGGAGTCAAATTTAAATATTATTTTCTCATATTACTTTTTGCATTGTATTTTGAAAAAGAACTTACATTGTGAAACAAACAAAATATTTCAAAATTACTTATACATAGAAACAGAGAAAATATTCTCTTATCGCGGAAGGAAATCCCATAACTGATTTTAATTTTATCGGATTTTCTTAAAAGATACGTGAGTCCACGGCTCCACTGACCTAATTACAGAATTCAAATGATTTTGAGAAAAATATAAGTAATAAAATATTTTTAAAAATTTGATGAGGATTTTAATTCATTTTGTAATTCTTATATTTTAGATTTTAAAGAAATAAAAATAAATTTTATAGAAAACAATTCTTCTACATAATTCTTATACAAATATCCAAATAAAATTTGACTAATGAAAATAAATAAAAACTAACCATTTATATATTTTATTAATAAAAAGTCAAGAAAACGGTTGAATAAAAACTATTTAAAAATTTGGAAAAAAAACTTTGACTAATCAAAAATTGGTTAACAAAAAACAATAAAATTTTATCATTTTCTATTACTATGTTAAAGTGAAAAGATAATACTGAAGTTGAATACAAGGTTTTAAAAAAACATTCATAAATTATTTATGAATTAATTTGTGAGGAAAACAATCAAAATGGTTCTCAATCTATTGCAACATGGATCATGACAATGATATTTTTTTCATTCATCATGATGATAATATAGTTTTACAGTTTTTTTTTTTTAAAAAATATGTTTTCATAATTATCTTATTATAGTAATCAACATAAGTATTGATGTAAATATCTGACAGATAAATCATATAAAAGAATTCTATTTCAATCCTAGCCTAAAAGCATCGAATGATTACAAGTGCCTAATTCAATAACACAATTTTTTTTAAAATTAATGAAATATATAATTGAATAACAGTATAGTTTAATGAAATTTTCAATTTCCTCATTTTCAATCAAATTTTTAGATCTAATACCCTGATATCTCTTACCAATTTGTTATAATTATAGAACATGATTTAGTGCATAAATTCAACCTAATGAAATCTTAATATAAACAATAAACTGATTCGTTAGAAATAAAATACATATGTCAATTTGAATGAAAAGCTCGAATCGATCAACAAAAGCTTTTATTTTAGTGTTCATGACTTGCTAAAGTATAAATCATAGTTCATGTCTTACAAAGGAACATATGCTCTCATCTTTGTCATGTTCAAAAGAACGTTAGATTGATAAATACACAATCTAACTTGATCTTGTATATAACTTTAAAAGATATAATTACTAAAGATATGAAAAATATCATCAGCTAAATACAGTTAAGAAAAAAAAATGTTATTATTCACTTACTAGCTTATAGAATCAAACAATTAATTCATATATATCTAAATAAATAAATAGTGGACGAAGAAACAGTAATCTAACATTCGGAGAATACTGTAAAACACAAGAACAAAAAAAAAATTTATAGATAAAGTTTGGAAAGAAAAAATAACGTTGAAGACGGCGTAAATGAAATAAAATAAATAAATAATATAGATTGTATAAGCAGAATAAAAGAACAGTGAGAAAATAAAACAAATTAAACTTGGAACCCACTATAATATAGATACACCAATAGAAGCGTCTTAAAATGAATGAACTTTTAAAAGCTAGTGCACAAGATCAGTACATGTGGCTAGGATAGAAAATCAGATGTTTTAATTAGAATTTACATATGACTGCAAAGTATGATTCCAACCAATTATTTACGAATTATGAGCCAATTATTTCTCACCAACATTATAATATCATCATCACATCCATTCACGACTTTCAAATTCCTCTAGTTTCAAAAAATCTTAGATATTTCAAAGCTTTGAAAATTGTACATGTATAAATGCCAATCATCTTTTCTGTCTTACAAGAAGTTAATGTGGTGTTAAGCTGTATATAGATAATAATAATAAAATATATTTTAAACTAGTTTAATAATCAAAATGAGTCTTGTATGTGAACCTAAGAAATAATAAATATGATTCAATATATATAGAAACTTTTACTTGTGTTTCCAATAGTTTTCGTTTTTTAATATTTATAAAACTAAAACACGTTCAGTATGGTCTACTTAAAAAAAATCATATTAGGACAATTGCAAATTGAATAGATTTCATTTTGCTATTATCTCTATAGTAAAACGTTTGTTTTTTTGTAAATCAAACATATCTGAATGAAGTGTGAAGTCTCGTTAATCTATAAATAACAAGTTACGTACCAGTAACCTATATATGACTATTTACGTACCATTCATAACTGGATACATATACGAAATATAGATTTGATCTTATTCATTAGTTTATCGCAAAATCCCACACCACCATGACGAATAGTATAAGAAGAGTTCGCTTCACATCGTCATTAATTAAAACATGAGTGGACGAATTAGAAATCACCGGTAAGACGCAAGACAACATCGTCATTACTTAATTTTAACACTGCCTATATATTCGATGATAATATTTTAACACATAGTGTGTAAAGAGATTGATGTGTTTATGTCGTTTCATGGACAGAGCCGGTCATATAGCTAGGTTGTAATACATTGATTTGGGAGATTTTGTTCTGATCAGACTTGTAACCCGAACTTGAATGCCCGGTTTTCCGGGATGATTTTAATGTATTACTACAACCAAGCTGGTCCTATAAGTGTAGACAGCTATAAGCAAAAATATAAAAAATGACCACCTTTTCAAAAATAAATAGAAGAAATGTGGTTTAAAGGTCTCTCAAACCTTTGTTGCCCCTGCCAAGACCGTGTACGGAGCATTCACCAGTACGTTAAAGCAATATTTTGAAATTTGTGGCCAAAAATTATTAATAAATGTGTCGGCCGGAAATTCATGCTTGTTACTTGGTCCAAGGCCGGCTCTGCTCGTGGAGGAAACATGTATCACGCAATTCAGGTACACACTTTTAGGTTTGGTTGGTTTCAAAGGTCAATTTCAAGGTTTTATTCTTTCAGCGTCGGAGAGATTTATGGCAATCTTATAACACCAACCGTAAGGCATATGCTCCCATAGTTTTTGATCACACCAATGACTGAAACAGACTTTGGGAAGATGATAAAGAAATTATACACAGTCAATCTCTAGGATACAGCCAGAACTAAGGATTAGCAAATTAAGGTGGAAGCGATGTTACTAAGTATCTTGTTCCTAAGTATATGTGCAATAATCAATCAACTTTGACTGTTTAAAACTTCTTTTGTTGCACATATGGTTGTAAAACAACGATTATCTTTAAGACAAGTAATAATCTGCTCTTTGAACTCCACTTTCTATGCTTTATTTTGCAACTAAGATCTTTGTAACATGATCTTTCCATTAACAAGAGTATAGTAGGCAAAATGAATAACAAGCATCAAAATCCAAGAGATGAGAAGTTCATATAGCGGCAGAAACACATGAGACAATTCATCCAAAATACTAATTAAATAAAAAGCTAAATGTTTTTCAGAAATCTTTCACCATGAGACTTTGCAAGGCACAAACTTGACGCTTATTGTCCGCAGTGTATATAACGGCCAGCAACTAGGAATACGAATAGACCGAATACCTCCGCCGAGCTGCACATAGTTGGTTGGCCTAAGTACCTTAGATTCATAAGCCCAGCCCCCAGGGACCTACAGAAAATTAAAGTAACAAATGATTATCTATCGAGAATGTTTTCACACTATAAAGAGCATTCCTAGGTGTCGTAGACATCTAACTTAAAGATGCCAAGACTCCAGACTTTATCATGCCAAGACTCACAGACTTTATCATTGACTCTCCAGCTCACAAATAAACACAACACAGTGAAAACCATCATCACTGAAGCTTTTGACACAAACTATTGCTTAACATTCTCTAGGTGGTGCATATAAGACTGAGCTTGAAAGTATGTTTTCAACAAGAAAAATCAAACAATGTTCTTTCCAGTTTCTCATCAGATTTCATTACAAGCTTGAAAAATATGTTACCTTGAATATAGTCGCCTCGAAAACATCACCTATACACAAGATTTCAAATAAATAAGGGTTTTCCAGAGTGGAAAAAGAAAATGAAAGGGGGAGAAAAGTTTACCTACAACGCCGCCAAGTGCGCCGCCCACGGCAGCGATTCTACTCAAACAACTATTTTCTCTCGCCATCTTTCAACAGTTTTTTTTTTTTTGTTTTTGAGAATTTTTCAGACAACTTCTTTGCTGTGTGTTTCTGTCGGTAAATAATTTTACGCTTGTCCTCGCCGCTTTTAAAGTTTTTTATTTCCTTGGAGATAAAGGCCAACAGTCATCGACCTCGTATAGAACCAGTTTAAACCGCAGCCCTGCAAGCCCGGTTCATTTGGTTTAACTGAATTAAATTACGGTTCAGATCTAAACTAATCGAATTAACTGGCCTTTATCGCAAATTCGCCCCAAATATGATAAAACTGTAATCTGCTTCAAGAAGATCATTGGCATGATCCGTGGCGGGTGCTGGTCATATGTATGCTTCTTAACAAAACTTCTGGTGCACAGGTTTGTCGTCACTCTTCTATCTCTCTCTCTCCATATCTTTGCTGAGCTTATATTGTTTAGGAGCATCTCAGACCAAATTAGTTAAGTTTTGCCATTTGCTTGTTGCATACCTTTTTCAATCAGTTTGACAGCAATTAGTACATGAATGAGACAAGTCCAAAGGAAGTAGATGCAAGTATTTGGTTTGCTGAGTGATTGATTGATCCATGAATGGAACTGCTTGCTCTTGTTGAATGCAGTTTGAAGTAACCTATAATGGGAAGTGGGATTGTATAAGACCTGATGATCATATGCTAAACTATTACCGGGAAGTCCTTAGGATTCGTTATATGTTATGAGTTGGGTTACAAGTATATATTGTGCTCTGTTTTTTTTTGGTGTTGTCAATGTTGAAAAGTTGTAAATGATAGAGATCTTGTCATAGAGTTTGTTTAAACTTTTAATGTGTTTTGGTTTGGAATCATATTATCAACGGAAAAACTTCTGTTTGACCAGAAAAGGTAGCAAATAAATGCGTGTACAGTAAGTTAGGTTTATATTCAACACAATTAAATTTAACGCGGAGAAAATCCGAACTAATCAAAACTTTGATGTATTTGATGTAATTTGGTATCATTGATTTTATTAGCACATGCAATAATCAGAACGTTTAATTTGTGTGTGTTATCATTGAAATTGTGGTTCTAAATAAAGACATTTGTGACGTTGTTTTGCCAAAACTAATCAAGAAGTAGTAAATAAATAAATATCGTAATAATGGGTGATAATATGACATGTCAAATTGTCAATTACAAAATTTCAGAAAAAAAATTGGAAAATAAATCTCATTGGTGTATCTCCTCTCATCTCATCTCTGGCCGACAAATAAAACACACCTAATCATAGGCTTCTCCATCTCCTTTGTTTGGAGGATGATGTAATTTCTCAGACATCATTTCTCCAAATCCTTTCGAAACTTTGTTTTTGTTTTCTTTGTTTCGGTTTTCTTCTCCTCGTGTTATTATTCAAACATAACCTGTTCTCCTCGGTCTTCCACAAAATAAAATAATAATAATTCAGCTGATCTATAGAGCTTTTAGGTTCTTCCAAGAAACTGAACATTGAAGGAAGGCCTTGCTGAGTTTGGATTTTCGTAGTTGTCCCTTGTTTACGGTATCCTCGACGAATCCTTTATAAACTTTTCATTGGTGAAGTCAAGTTATTTTTTTAATCGTTTTTTTTTTAATTCAGATTCTCGTTGTTTGACAATGCAATGGCTCTTCAGGGGATGTCATGATTTGTGGAAAATCTTTCGGACAAAACCTGTTTGAATGCCCCACTTTTTTGTCTGAACATCTTCTCATTGTCACGGCTCTAAGTTCGAAATGTCTCTCGGCCAAGAACATGACAATCCCTTTGAAGTTTCTGGTAACCAGCACAAACCCATTAATATTTACAATGTTTTCCTATGATAAAACGGTTTCAAATGCTGTCTTTGTGTTTTTAGGGTCGCATGCTTGCTTATATGACCTGTTATGTTTAGAGACATCAAACGAGACTCTTGAAAATGATTTTCAGACATCTTCTTCTGGTAATAATAATACCTAAAACTTTTCTAAGTTAATGATGTAGATGATGATTATGCTGGTGTTACTTAGAGACAATCTCATTCTCATGTCATGTTTTGACATTTTCAGATCCCCGAGATCGGTTAGAGAAGTTGCTGAAACAACCTGCGAATAAATATTGTGCTGACTGTGGATCTCCTGAACCTAAATGGGTGTACGTTGATCGATTTATATGTGTAGCATTTCTACATTTTCTTCTATTCATGGATCGACTCATTTCCTTTGATGTTTTTTAGATCGTTAAGTCTCGGTGTGTTTATCTGCATTAAGTGTTCTGGTGTACACAGAAGCCTTGGAGTTCATATAACAAAGGTACTTTTCTTTCTCATCTCTATGTTTTCTTTTTGTCTAGAGCCTTTTAACCGATTTTTTTATTTAATCACAGGTCTTATCAGTTAAGCTAGATGATTGGACAGATGATCAAGTTGATATGCTCGCAGAGTACGGTGGAAACACTGTGGTGAACCAGAGATTCGAAGCTTGCAACATCGACCATTTAAAGAAACCCAAACCTGATTCCAATAATGATGAACGCAATGATTTCATCAGGTGACAATAATAATAAACAGTTTGTTATAGTCTCATGCATGTATAGTTTATCTCACTGTTTATGTCTTGAAATCTGCAGAAAGAAGTATGAGCTGCACCAGTTTATGGATCCAAAAGATTGTGCTCTGTGCCCTTATCAGCAGCCTAGCAAGATAAATGATTCGACACCGTCTTTATGTTCTGCAAACCACCGTTCTACGAAAAACCGTATTGGTAATGCATTTAGGAATAGCTGGGGAAGAAGAGAATCTGATCACAAAGGCCACAAGAAGAGCAATTCTCTGGTAAGCAACCATTACACCTACATACATGCATACATGTTTAGTTTAGGTAATACAGTGTTACTAATGTTAGTTATTGTGGGTGTGTGTTTTATAGGCAGGTATGATTGAGTTTGTCGGATTGATTAAGGTTAATGTGGTTAAAGGAACTAACTTAGCGGTCCGAGATGTGATGACCAGTGATCCTTATGTTATCCTTACTCTTGGCCAACAAGTAAGCTCTCTGAAAAAGATTTCTCTACCCTTGTGACTTAAAACTAAACTAGTCATGTAAACTAAGTCTGGTCTTGTTCTTTATGTTGTTGAAGTCGGTTAAAACAAGGGTAATAAAGAACAACTTGAATCCTGTGTGGAATGAGACGCTGATGCTTTCTATACCTGAGCAGATGCCTCCTCTCAAAGTGGTAAGTGCACATCTCTTTTTAACTTGTGGGTTGAAGAATAATAACAATTACTGAAACAGAGAGCTCTGTTCTTAAACTCATTAACTTAAAGGTCCAAACTATTAACTGATTGTTGTTAAAACTAGTACCACGAGCTATACCAAACTCTTAACATGTGTTTTTTCAGTTGGTATACGACAAGGATACGTTCTCGACAGATGATTTCATGGGGGAGGCAGAGATAGACATACAACCACTGGTGAGTGCAGCGAAAGCTTACGAGACATCGAGCATTAAAGAGCCGATGCAGCTGGGGAGCTGGGTGGCGAGCAAAGAGAACACGTTGGTGAGCGATGGAATAATCTCACAGGAAGAAGGGAAAGTGAAACAAGACATATCACTCAGGCTTCAAAAGGTGGAGAGAGGTGTTCTTGAGATACAACTTGAATGTGTTCCTCTCACTCAATGATAACAACATTCTCCTTTTCTCCCTCTTTTGTTTTCTTGTTTATGCTACTTTCTACCTCAAAACCTTTGTAAAAAACCATTATATTAATTGTATGTTGATACAGTCATTAAGAATCAATTTCATGAACCATTATATTGCATGTTGGTTTTTTACCACCATTGGTCCATTACCTGATTCTTAGAAAAGGTTTTTTGTCCGGTGACTAATAACATCAAATATGGATATGGAAACCAGTGTATATGTTTCTCAAAATGGATATAATATTTTTTTAATGCAGAATAATTATGCTATTATAACTATGAAAAATACTACAAACAATTCTACAAATCAAAATCATAATGGACACTGTGTTTTTTTTTCTCAAATGGACACAATGTTTATTTTAAATTATTTTTAATCAAAACCATAATGAAATTAATCTTGTTTTGGTTTGCTCTGGCCTTTAGAGGCTCATCTTGCAAGTCGCAAATGTGTAAAGAGGAGCATAACTGATCTTATTGAGTTGAGACAAAAAGGGTTCAGACCATTCCCTAATGAAGGCCTAAGACCATCTCTAATGTATTTTGCTATTTTCACCTCTAAAATAGAAGAATTCTATAATAGAGGTGAGATATGCTCCAATGTATTTCTCTATAATAGCAATCTCCAATTATAGAGTAAAAAATAGAGGAATGCTATTTTTTCCTCTATAAATAGAGAAAAATATAGAGATCTCTATTATAGAGGAAAAAATAGGGGTGGATTAAAGCAATTTTACCTCTAAATGCTATTATAGAAGTGAAAATAACAATGGGTTAGAGATGCTCTAAAGGCAGTGAGTCAGTGACTGCCTCAAGTTCTATGCACAAAGCCTTAAGGGGTTTAGTCTCACTTCATGAAGTAAACAATATAAAACCTGGAATTCGATTATAATAATTCAAGAACTAAATTAATAAAAAAAAATAATTATACACAATAAGTTAGCCTGAATAATAACTTCAAAATTTCTTATTACAAGTTTACAAGATAGATTTATACACACACACATATATGATGTTGAAAGTAATTACCGCGTGTTTTAGCCCAGTGGGTTTTAGCTTTGCTTATAAACTTATAATAATATATCTAATAACACGACGTCGTATAGTATAATTATTATATATACTCACTACTCAGATAATAATCGGACTCGTCGACGAGATCTATCGTCAGGATCTCAGATTTGTCACACTCTCGGTGATCATCCGGCGACAATGAGCTCTCCGGTACGTAAATATCTATAATCAGATCAACGAGATTCGATCGATTGGCTTTCATCTGATCTACGAATCTAACTCTTTTGTTTTCACATTGTTCGATTCAGGGAATAACGAGTATGTTCACAAATTTCACTAAGCTCTGCAAAGGACTTGCTCTTGTGCTTGTGGTGGGACACCTCCTAGTTCAGTTCGTTCCCGCCACCGTCCCTTACCTCGCTCTCATTCCGGCGAGGTACTCCTTTTCACTGAATCGATCATCTGATTGATTTTGCGTGATTTTGGAGGAAATTAGGGTTCCTATTATGTTTAAATCAGTTAGAGATTATATTGCTTAGGTTTCCCAATTTGATGTATGTAATCAGAATTACTTTTGGGCAGTTACTGAGTTTGTTAGACCATGATTAACCACAGTCTTTTAAGTGGAGGTGCTAAGAGACGGTTCTTAGTTTTTCTTAGTTTTAAATAAGAGATATAAGAGCCGTCTCTTCGACTAAAAGTGTTAAAAAAAAAATCAAATCATAAGTTAATAACCCCGGCTAAGAGACCGGGGTTTAATCATGCCCTTACACTCTTCTTCATTTGTAGGACTATTCCTTTTGGCTGGAACCTGATTACTAGCGGCTACTTTGAACTCTCTGTACATGGGGTATGTGTTTCTATTTCAATCCACATTTTTGAATCTGTAATGTTTTGCATACATGAGTTGACTGTTTGTGCAATGTTGCAGGTTGTCATCAGCACGGTTTCTCTCCTCTTTATGGGGAAGTTTCTGGAGCCTGTCTGGGGTTCCAAGGAGTTTCTTAAGTTCATCTTTGTGGTGAACTTCCTTACGTATCTCTGTGTTTTCGTCACAGCCATTGCTTTGTACTACATTACAAGGCTCGAAATCTACCTGTGAGTACTCTCTAACACCCTTTACATGTTAAGTTTATGCTTATTTGTTTCAATCCTCTCGCTTGAATATAAATGGATGTCTACCTTGTCTGTAGTTATGTAACCTGTTGTCTGTTATCTCTTGTGTAGATATATGCCCTTTGCAGGTTTTCATGGTGTCTTGGCAGGCCTTCTTGTCGGGATTAAGCAGATAATACCTGACCAGGAGGTGTTGCTCGTAAAGATCAAAGCAAAGGTAATATTCCCTTTTTTGCTTTAACTGCGGCTAGTCGAACAAGTGCTCACATCCTATTCTTGCTTGTGGTTTATGTGGTGCAGTGGTTGCCCTCTATTACGCTAGTTTTGTCAATAGCCTCAAGCTTCTTCACACTAAATTCAGCAGCGTACCTTCCCACTTTGATATTCGGTACATATATGGGCTGGTTATACCTCAGATACTTTCAGAGGAGAACAGAGACAAAGCTCAGAGGTGATCCGAGTGATGACTTTGCCTTCTCTACTTTCTTTCCTGAACTTCTCAGGTGAACGAATATTCCTCTTCTTTTTGCAACTATACTTTCGAGTTGTTTGTAAATTTTTGTGTTTCCTGATAAAATGCAGACCGATAATTGACCCTATAGCCTCAATCTTTCACCGGATGCTTTGTGGACGATCAAATGCCACCAGCGAGGACCATGGTTATACTACCAGCGGTGCTCCATTACCCGGTTCTGACTCTGCTGAAGCATCTAGGAGGAGGTAACATTCGTTTGTTTTACGTTTTTATCTCTTTCCTGCTCTACTGCAATGGTAGTTTGGATGCAAATCCCCAGCTTCTCTTTTGGCTAGACCTTGTTGAAACATGATCTTAGATTTTGGTTGATGCAAATCAAGGTAATGAATGATCTAAGAATAGATAGGACTGCCTTGTCATCACTTGTATCAACATGTAAAGACTTTGCCTAGTTTATACCGAACCAAAACCTGAGAAAACTGTTTCTGATTCTCAAAAAAGAAACTCCACCTTCTTTTGACGTTTCAAAAATCTTGTGGTTGCAGAGAAAGAGGAGCAAGGGCTCTAGAGGAGAGACTTGCAACTGAAAGGTTGGTTCCTCCAAGGAACAAAGAAGAGTTACAGAGTGATGCTTTGGATAGCGTTTAAGTGGAGACTGCAACTAGTGTATTGAAGAAGCTGTGTGAGGGTTCTTACTTGTTTCAGGTGGACAGTGTTTATTTTTTGTTAATTAAATTGGCTTTATACAGAATCAACAAGCTAGTCCGTAAATTCCTAATGACAGCTCGGAAAGTTAGTGCATTTCCTTGGACAAACCAACCCGTTAGAAACGAACAAGTTTCCTTGGACGAGAGAATATAAAAGTTATTCATGTTTCACATTTTCCAAACTTGTTATTTTTGTTTCATATTCACAGTCGATCACACAAACAAGAACTCCATTCTGATTCTTTGGTTACAACCGTTAGGGGATATGATTAGAATTCTTAAGGTAGGTTTGACTGAGTGGTTAGAAGTAGCTTTGTACTCTTGTTTTTGTGGTTTAATTAGATTGTCTAAGAGGCGGTTCATCCTGAGTCGTGGGATGAATTTGTTCTTGCATTCGTTGAAAATACAATGTCGTTTATGATTGGGTAGGTAAGATCTTTCTTCTAAGTGTTTCTAAATTATACTAGATTTCAACATTATACAGAGGGTTAAGATCTTTATAAGGTTGAAATTTACGAATTGGTAAATGAAAGTTGATGTTTGAGAAAAAAGACAAACCTGTTAAGTTTCTTTACCCTCAAAGCGTCGACTTTCCTTTAGGAGAATACTCAACAAACACAAGAACAGAGGACTGAGAACAGAGGATAATGAAGTTGTGAGAGAAGTAGAGGAGATAAAGAGAGTAAAAGAGGGAGCACACACAAGACTTTAACCAGTTCACTCCCGTTAATGAGGGTAGCTACGTCTGGCCGAGTCTTTAACTCGGAATCCACTAGATTCAGATAGTGTTTACAATAGAAGCTACAAGTGACCCGCCTTAATGCCCTTCACCAGCACTTAAGACTCACTCTGTCAATTCCTAAGTCTAGAGAAAACTCAACACAAAGCTTAGACCTTACAAGTTTTCTCTCTTCTCACTATCTCTGTATTATGTTTCTCTCTCACATTCTCTCAATACAACAAGACCTTCTATTTATATAAAAAGTCTTGAACCTTGAGGCTTGACCTAACGCAAACGCTTCTTTCAAACTTGAACGCTTGCTTGCATCATCAAGTCACGCTTGCCACAACATTCCAAATGTGCTTTTGAACTCTTGGAGACACAAAGGACAACAGTACGATCATGAAGAGGCGGTGTAGTCGTTTCCCAAGAAGTGGTCCCAAAAGCATGTCTAACTTGAGTTTGATTTACACCACCCATAGTTAGAGCTGAAGTTAACGTTGAGCACTTTTGATCTTTGTTGTAGTAACTTGGTCATCACAGTTTTCATCTTCACAAATCTCCACCTGAAATCTTGATGACAAAACTATACTTCCACACACACATTGAGAGAGAGAGAAACAACACCTTTGAATCTAGTTACAGGATTCCAAGACTCGGATCCCCTGAGTTTTACTACTCAGGTCTGACATGTAGCAAGTTCAAGGCTATCTGAAACTTGCTAACTGCCAGAGTCTTTGTGAAAATATCCTCCGGGTTCTTCTCTGTTGAAATCTTCACAACATCAATGTCACCACTTGCAATGATCTCCCGTAGTGACACTTGACATCAATGTGCTTTGTCCGTTTATGGTGCACATTTTTCTTGGAGAGTGCTATTGCACTTTGAGAATCACAGAAAATCTCCACACTTTTCTGATCATAGCCAAACTCCTTGAATAAACATTTACGCCATACGGCTTCCTTCACAGCTTCAGTCAATGACATATACTCAGATTCTGTTGTGGACAAGGCGCCACAACTTGCTGCAATCCTGACTTCCAGCTTATGGTATTTCCTCCAAGAGTGAACACCAAACCAGTTATTGATCTTTTTCTATCAGGATCCGCAGCAAAATCAGCATCACAGTAACCAGTGATCTTGAACTCAGAACTTTTCTTGAACAAAAGCTTTGTGGTCAGAGTGCCTTTGATGTATCTCATGACCCACTGAACTCCATTCCAGTGCTCTTTGATAGGATTGCTCATATAGCGACTGATAATACCCACTGGATAAGCTAGATCAGGATGAGTTCCTATCATGACACATGATACTGCCCACAGCATTTGAGTTTCATGAACATATTTTAAAATTTCAAATCATATTATACATTTGTAATTAATGTGTGCTAAACTCATTTTCATGGTAAATGAACATCGTTCAACTGTTTTTATAAATTAATTTAGTAAAACTCCATAAACTCCTAAAATTAGAAACTAACCATTTTAAAATCGCTATTCTCTTGAAAAATAGAGACAACAAAGGCTCCATACCTCTTTGAACATCATCAGATGTTAGTGCAGAATGCAACTATGCATTAAAAAAATATTGTCATATTTTTTGAAATTTTCTCAAATCCATGTGTTAACCTCTACGAAAATATTGAGTTTTTGGTAAATTTTTTATATACTTAAGCCTATAATCTTTAGTCTTGTTTTATAATTTCTAACCACATTCTACATTTGTAGTAATGTATTTTAAGATCTTTTTCATGGTATATGAGAATCGTGATAATTTTTTTATCAATTAATTTAGTAAACTTCATAATATTTCCTAAATCGATGGAATAATCACTATAAGATCACTATTTTTTTTGAAAAACGGAAACAACAAGGCTCCAAACCTCTTTGAACATGATCATATATTAGTGCATGATGCAACAATGCATTAAAACAATATTGTCGTATTTTTTGAATTTTTTCAAAATCTATGTGTTAGCCCCTATGAAAATATTGAGTTTTTGGTAAATATTTTATATACTGAATCCTATAATATTTACTGCTATTTTTAAATTTCTAACCATATTATACATTTGTATTAATGTGTGCTAAACTCTTTTTCATGGTGAATGAACATCATTCAACTGTTTTTATAAATTAATTTAGTAAAACTTCATAAACTCCCAAAATTAGTGGACTAACCATTTTAAAATCGCGATTCTCTTGAAAAATAAAAAACAACAAAGGCTCCATACCTCTTTGAACATCATAATATGTTAGTGCACGATGCAACTATGCATTAAAACAGTATTGTCATATTTTTTCAAATTTTCTCAAATTTTATGTGTTAACCTCTACGAAATATTGAGTTTTTGGTAAATGTTTTATATACTGAAGCCTATAATCTTTAGTGTTGTTTTAAAAATTCTAACCACATTATACATTTGTAATAATTATTTTAAGCTCTTTTTCATGGTAAATGGTAATCATTATAATTTGTTTATCAATAAATTTAGTAAAACTTTATAATATCCCTAAATCGTTTGAATAATCACTGTAAGATCACTATTTTCTTGAAAAACGGAGACAACAAAGGCTCCAAACTTCTTTGAACATGATCATATTAGTGTAGGATACAACAATGCATTAAAAACAATATTGTCGTATTTTTTAAATTTTTTAAAATCTATGTGTTAACCCCTTAGAAAATATTGAGTTTTTGGTAAATACGTTATATACTGAAGCCTTTAATATTTAGTGCTATTTTAAAATTTCTAACCATATTATACATTTATTAATGTGTGCTAAACTCTTTTTCATGACGAATGAACATCGTTCAACTGGTTTTATTAATTATTTATAACTTCATAACTCGCAAAATTAGTGGACTAACCATTTAAAATCGCTATTCTCTTGAAAAATAGAGAGAACAAAGGCTCCATACCTCTTTGAACATCATCATATGTTAGTGAAAGATGCAACTATGCATTAAAACAATATTTTCATATTTTTTAAAAATTTTCTCAAAATCCATGTGTCCTCTACGAAAATATTGAGTTTTTGGTAATTTTTTATATACTGAAGCCTTTAATCTTTAGTGTTGTTTTAAAATTTCCAACCACATTCTACATTTGTAGTAATGTATTTTAAGCTTTTTTCATGGTATATGAGAATCATATAATTTGTTTATCAATTAATTAGTAAAACTTCATAATACTTCTTAAATCGTGGATAACCACTATAAAATCAATATTTTCTTGAAAACGGTGATAACAAAGGCTCCAAACCTCTTTGAGCATCATCATATATTAGTGCAGGATATAACTATGCATTACAACAATATTCTCGTATTTTTGATTTTTAAAAAAAAATCAATGTGTGTTAACCCATTCGAAAAAATTGAGTTTTTGGTAATACTTTTATATGAAGCCTATAATATTTAGTTTGTTAATATTTCTAACCACATTATACATTTTGTATTAATGTGTGCTAAACTATTTTTCATGGTCAATGAACGTTGTTCAACGTTTTTATAAATTAATTTAGTAAATCTTCATAAACTTGCAAATTAGTGGACTAACCATTTTAAAATCGCCATTCTCTCTCTTGGAATATAGAGACAACAGGCTCCCATCCTCTTTGAACATCATCATATGTTAGTGAAAGATGCGTATCATTAAAAACCATATTGTCATATTTTTGAAATTTTCTCAAATTCATGTGTTAACCTCTACGAAATATTTGTTTTTGGTAATGTTTTATATACTGAAACCTATAA
>NW_026015450.1:0-76810 GCF_020379485.1 Brassica napus | reverse complement strand
TTCCCAAACTGTGAAACTGGAATCACCTGATTTGAAAGTGGGATAACTTCTTCATGCCAACTCCTATGAGATTTATTCAACTTCCTGGTGATTCTCCACCACTTTATGTATCCAAATCAAGCTTCTCCAAAGTGATTCATCCTGGTTTGATTGGAACGACGAAGAAGCTGTGCTATTCCCAAACTGGGAAACTGGAATCACCTGATTTGAAAGTGGGATAACTTCTTCATGCCAACTCCTATGAGATTTATTCAACTTCCTGTGATTCTCTCCACCACTTTATGTATCCAAATCAAGCTTCTTACAAAGTGATTCATCCTGGTTTGATTGGAACGACGAAGAAGCTGTGCTATTCCCAAACTGGGAACTGGAATCACCTGATTTGAAAGTGGGATAACTTCTTCATGCCAACTCCTATGAGATTTATTCAACTTCCTGGTGATTCTCCACCACTTTATGTATCCAAATCAAGCTTCTTACAAAGTGATTCATCCTGTTTTGATTGGAACGACGAAGAAGCTGTGCTATTCCAGAACTGGGAAACTGGAATCACCTGATTTGAAAGTGGGATAACTTCTTCATCCCAACTCCTATGAGATTTATTCAACTTCCTGGTGATTCTCCACCACTTTATGTATCCAAATCAAGCTTTTCAAAAGTGATTCATCCTGGTTTGATTGGAACGACGAAGAAGCTGTGCTATTCCCAAACTGGAAACTGGAATCACCTGATTTGAAAGTGGGATAACTTCTTCTTGCCAACTCCTATGAGATTTATTCAACTTCCTGGTGATTCTCCACCACTTTATGTATCCAAATCAAGCTTCTTACAAAGTGATTCATCCTGGTTTGATTGGAACGACGAAGAAGCTGTGCTATTCCCAAACTGGGAAACTGGAATCACCTGATTTGAAAGTGGGATAACTTCTTCATGCCAACTCCTATGAGATTTATTCAACTTCCTGGTGATTCTCCACCACTTTATGTATCCAAATCAAGCTTCTTACAAAGTGATTCATCCTGGTTTGATTGGAACGACGAAGAAGCTGTGCTATTCCCAAACTGGGAAACTGGAATCACCTGATTTGAAAGTGGGATAACTTCTTCATGCCAACTCCTATGAGATTTATTCAACTTCCTGGTGATTCTCCACCACCACTTTATGTATCCAAATCAAGCTTCTCACAAAGTGATTCATCCTGGTTTGATTGGAACGACGAAGAAGCTGTGCTATTCCCAAACTGGGAAACTGGAATCACCTGATTTGAAAGTGGGATAACTTCTTCATTCCAACTCCTATGAGATTTATTCAACTTCCTGGTGATTCTCCACCACTTTATGTATCCAAATCAAGCTTCTTACAAAGTGATTCATCCTGGTTTGATTGGAACGACGAAGAAGCTGTGCTATTCCCAAACTGGGAAACTGGAATCACCTGATTTGAAAGTGGGATAACTTCTTCATCCCAACTCCTATGAGATTTATTCAACTTCCTGGTGATTCTCCACCACTTTATGTATCCAAATCAAGCTTCTCACAAAGTGATTCATCCTGGTTTGATTGGAACGACGAAGAAGCTGTGCTATTCCCAAACTGGGAAACTGGAATCACCTGATTTGAAAGTGGGATACTTCTTCATGCCAACTCCTATGAGATTTATTAAACTTCCTGGTGATTCTCCACCACTTTATGTATCCAAATCAAGCTTTTCACAAAGTGATTCATCCTGGTTTGATTGGAACGACGAAGAAGCTGTGCTATTCCCAAACTGGGAAACTGGAATCACCTGATTTGAAAGTGGGATAACTTCTTCATGCCAACTCCTATGAGATTTATTCAACTTCCTGGTGATTCTCCACCACTTTATGTATCCAAATCAAGCTTCTTACAAAGTGATTCATCCTGGTTTGATTGGAACGACGAAGAAGCTGTGCTATTCCCAAACTGGGAAACTGGAATCACCTGATTTGAAAGTGGGATAACTTCTTCATCCAACTCCTATGAGATTTATTCAACTTCCTGGTGATTCTCCACCACTTTATGTATCCAAATCAAGCTTCTTACAAAGTGATTCATCCTGGTTTGATTGGAACGACGAAGAAGCTGTGCTATTCCCAAACTGGGAAACTGGAATCACCTGATTTGAAAGTGGGATAACTTCTTCATGCCAACTCCTATGAGATTTATTCAACTTCCTGGTGATTCTCCACCACTTTATGTATCCAAATCAAGCTTCTTACAAAGTGATTCATCCTGGTTTGATTGGAACGACGAAGAAGCTGTGCTATTCCCAAACTGGGAAACTGGAATCACCTGATTTGAAAGTGGGATAACTTCTTCATGCCAACTCCTATGAGATTTATTCAACTTCCTGGTGATTCTCCACCACTTTATGTATCCAAATCAAGCTTCTTACAAAGTGATTCATCCTGGTTTGATTGGAACGACGAAGAAGCTGTGCTATTCCCAAACTGGGAAACTGGAATCACCTGATTTGAAAGTGGGATAACTTCTTCATCCCAACTCCTATGAGATTTATTCAACTTCCTGGTGATTCTCCACCACTTTATGTATCCAAATCAAGCTTTTCACAAAGTGATTCATCCTGGTTTGATTGGAACGACGAAGAAGCTGTGCTATTCCCAAACTGGGAAACTGGAATCACCTGATTTGAAAGTGGGATAACTTCTTCTTGCCAACTCCTATGAGATTTATTCAACTTCCTGGTGATTCTCCACCACTTTATGTATCCAAATCAAGCTTCTTACAAAGTGATTCATCCTGGTTTGATTGGAACGACGAAGAAGCTGTGCTATTCCCAAACTGGGAAACTGGAATCACCTGATTTGAAAGTGGGATAACTTCTTCATCCCAACTCCTATGAGATTTATTCAACTTCCTGGTGATTCTCCACCACTTTATGTATCCAAATCAAGCTTTTCACAAAGTGATTCATCCTGGTTTGATTGGAACGACGAAGAAGCTGTGCTATTCCCAAACTGGGAAACTGGAATCACCTGATTTGAAAGTGGGATAACTTCTTCTTGCCAACTCCTATGAGATTTATTCAACTTCCTGGTGATTCTCCACCACTTTATGTATCCAAATCAAGCTTCTTACAAAGTGATTCATCCTGGTTTGATTGGAACGACGAAGAAGCTGTGCTATTCCCAAACTGGGAAACTGGAATCACCTGATTTGAAAGTGGGATAACTTCTTCATGCCAACTCCTATGAGATTTATTCAACTTCCTGGTGATTCTCCACCACTTTATGTATCCAAATCAAGCTTTTCACAAAGTGATTCATCCTGGTTTGATTGGAACGACGAAGAAGCTGTGCTATTCCCAAACTGGGAAACTGGAATCACCTGATTTGAAAGTGGGATAACTTCTTCTGCCAACTCCTATGAGATTTATTCAACTTCCTGGTGATTCTCCACCACTTTATGTATCCAAATCAAGCTTCTCACAAGTGATTCATCCTGGTTTGATTGGAACGACGAAGAAGCTGTGCTATTCCCAAACTGGGAAACTGGAATCACCTGATTTGAAAGTGGGATAACTTCTTCATCCCAACTCCTATGAGATTTATTCAACTTCCTGGTGATTCTCCACCACTTTATGTATCCAAATCAAGCTTCTTACAAAGTGATTCATCCTGGTTTGATTGGAACGACGAAGAAGCTGTGCTATTCCCAAACTGGGAAACTGGAATCACCTGATTTGAAAGTGGGATAACTTCTTCATGCCAACTCCTATGAGATTTATTCAACTTCCTGGTGATTCTCCACCACTTTATGTATCCAAATCAAGCTTCTTACAAAGTGATTCATCCTGGTTTGATTGGAACGACGAAGAAGCTGTGCTATTCCCAAACTGGGAAACTGGAATCACCTGATTTGAAAGTGGGATAACTTCTTCATGCCAACTCCTATGAGATTTATTCAACTTCCTGGTGATTCTCCACCACTTTATGTATCCAAATCAAGCTTCTTACAAAGTGATTCATCCTGGTTTGATTGGAACGACGAAGAAGCTGTGCTATTCCCAAACTGGGAACTGGAATCACCTGATTTGAAAGTGGGATAACTTCTTCATGCCAACTCCTATGAGATTTATTCAACTTCCTGGTGATTCTCCACCACTTTATGTATCCAAATCAAGCTTCTTACAAAGTGATTCATCCTGTTTTGATTGGAACGACGAAGAAGCTGTGCTATTCCCAAACTGGGAAACTGGAATCACCTGATTTGAAAGTGGGATAACTTCTTCATCCCAACTCCTATGAGATTTATTAACTTCCTGGTGATTCTCCACCACTTTTGTATCCAAATCAAGCTTTTCCAAAAGTGATTCATCCTGGTTTGATTGGAACGACGAAGAAGCTGTGCTATTCCCAAACTGGGAAACTGGAATCACCTGATTTGAAAGTGGGATAACTTCTTCATGCCAACTCCTATGAGATTTATTCAACTTCCTGGTGATTCTCCACCACTTTATGTATCCAAATCAAGCTTCTTACAAAGTGATTCATCCTGGTTTGATTGGAACGACGAAGAAGCTGTGCTATTCCCAAACTGGGAAACTGGAATCACCTGATTTGAAAGTGGGATAACTTCTTCATGCCAACTCCTATGAGATTTATTCAACTTCCTGGTGATTCTCCACCACTTTATGTATCCAAATCAAGCTTCTTACAAAGTGATTCATCCTGTTTTGATTGGAACGACGAAGAAGCTGTGCTATTCCCAAACTGGGAAACTGGAATCACCTGATTTGAAAGTGGGATAACTTCTTCATCCCACTCCTATGAGATTTATTCAACTTCCTGGTGATTCTCCACCACTTTTTGTATCCAAATCAAGCTTTTCACAAAGTGATTCATCCTGGTTTGATTGGAACGACGAAGAAGCTGTGCTATTCCCAAACTGGGAAACTGGAATCACCTGATTTGAAAGTGGGATAACTTCTTCATGCCAACTCCTATGAGATTTATTCAACTTCCTGGTGATTCTCCACCACTTTATGTATCCAAATCAAGCTTCTTACAAAGTGATTCATCCTGGTTTGATTGGAACGACGAAGAAGCTGTGCTATTCCCAAACTGGGAAACTGGAATCACCTGATTTGAAAGTGGGATAACTTCTTCATCCCAACTCCTATGAGATTTATTAAACTTCCTGGTGATTCTCCACCACTTTTTGTATCCAAATCAAGCTTTTCACAAAGTGATTCATCCTGGTTTGATTGGAACGACGAAGAAGCTGTGCTATTCCCAAACTGGGAAACTGGAATCACCTGATTTGAAAGTGGGATAACTTCTTCTTGCCAACTCCTATGAGATTTATTAAACTTCCTGGTGATTCTCCACCACTTTTTGTATCCAAATCAAGCTTTTCACAAAGTGATTCATCCTGGTTTGATTGGAACGACGAAGAAGCTGTGCTATTCCCAAACTGGGAAACTGGAATCACCTGATTTGAAAGTGGGATAACTTCTTCATGCCAACTCCTATGAGATTTATTCAACTTCCTGGTGATTCTCCACCACTTTATGTATCCAAATCAAGCTTCTTACAAAGTGATTCATCCTGTTTTGATTAGAACGACGAAGAAGCTGTGCTATTCCCAAACTGGGAAACTGGAATCACCTGATTTGAAAGTGGGATAACTTCTTCATGCCAACTCCTATGAGATTTATTCAACTTCCTGGTGATTCTCCACCACTTTATGTATCCAAATCAAGCTTCTTACAAGTGATTCATCCTGGTTTGATTGGAACGACGAAGAAGCTGTGCTATTCCCAAACTGGGAAACTGGAATCACCTGATTTGAAAGTGGGATAACTTCTTCGTGCCAACTCCTATGAGATTTATTCAACTTCCTGGTGATTCTCCACCACTTTATGTATCCAAATCAAGCTTCTTACAAAGTGATTCATCCTGGTTTGATTAGAAAACGACGAAGAAGCTGTGCTATTCCCAAACTGGGAAACTGGAATCACCTGATTTGAAAGTGGGATAACTTCTTCATGCCAACTCCTATGAGATTTATTCAACTTCCTGGTGATTCTCCACCACTTTATGTATCCAAATCAAGCTTCTTACAAAGTGATTCATCCTGTTTTGATTAGAACGACGAAGAAGCTGTGCTATTCCCAAACTAGGAAACTGGAATCACCTGATTTGAAAGTGGGATAACTTCTTCATCCCAACTCCTATGAGATTTATTAAACTTCCTGGTGATTCTCCACCACTTTTTGTATCCAAATCAAGCTTTTCACAAAGTGATTCATCCTGGTTTGATTGGAACGATGAAGAAGCTGTGCTATTCCCAAACTGGGAAACTGGAATCACCTGATTTGAAAGTGGGATAACTTCTTCTTGCCAACTCCTATGAGATTTATTCAACTTCCTGGTGATTCTCCACCACTTTATGTATCAAAATCAAGCTTCTTACAAAGTGATTCATCCTGGTTTGATGGAACGACGAACAAGCTGTGCTATTCCCAAACTGGGAAACTGGAATCACGTTATTTGAAAGTGGGATAACTTCTTCATCCCAACTCCTATGGGTTTATTAAACTTCCTGGTGATTCTCCACCACTTTTTGTATCCAAATCAAGCTTTTCACAAAGTGATTCATCCTGGTTTGATTGGAACGATGAAGAAGCTGTGCTATTCCCAAACTTGAAAGCTGGAATCACCTGATTTGAAAGTGGGATAACTTCTTCGTGCCAACTCCTATGAGATTTATTCAACTTCCTGGTGATTCTCCACCACTTTATGTATCCAAATCAAGCTTCTTTCAATGTGATTCATCCTGGTTTGATTGGAACGACGAAGAAGCTGTGCTATTCCCAAACTGGGAAACTCGAATCACGTTATTTGAAAGTGGGATAACTTCTTCCTGCCAACTCCTATGGGTTTATTAAACTTCCTGGTGATTCTCCACCTCTTTATGTATCCAAATCAAGCTTCTTACAAAGTGATTCATCCTGTTTTGATTAGAACGACGAAGAAGCTGTGCTATTCCCAAACTTGAAATCTGGAATCACCTGATTTGAAAGTGGGATAACTTCTTCGTGCCAACTCCTATGAGATTTATTCAACTTCCTGGTGATTCTCCACCACTTTATGTATCCAAATCAAGCTTCTTACAAAGTGATTCATCCTGTTTTGATTAGAACGACGAAGAAGCTGTGCTATTCCCAAACTAGGAAACTGGAATCACCTGATTTGAAAGTGGGATAACTTCTTCATCCCAACTCCTATGAGATTTATTAAACTTCCTGGTGATTCTCCACCACTTTTTGTATCCAAATCAAGCTTTTCACAAAGTGATTCATCCTGGTTTGATTGGAACGATGAAGAAGCTGTGCTATTCCCAAACTGGGAAACTGGAATCACCTGATTTAAAAGTGGGATAACTTCTTCTTGCCAACTCCTATGAGATTTATTCAACTTCCTGGTGATTCTCCACCACTTTATGTATCAAAATCAAGCTTCTTACAAAGTGATTCATCCTGGTTTGATGGAACGACGAACAAGCTGTGCTATTCCCAAACTGGGAAACTGGAATCACGTTATTTGAAAGTGGGATAACTTCTTCATCCCAACTCCTATGGGTTTATTAAACTTCCTGGTGATTCTCCACCACTTTTTGCATCCAAATCAAGCTTTTCACAAAGTGATTCATCCTGGTTTGATTGGAACGATGAAGAAGCTATGCTATTCCCAAACTTGAAAGCTGGAATCACCTGATTTGAAAGTGGGATAACTTCTTCGTGCCAACTCCTATGAGATTTATTCAACTTCCTGGTGATTCTCCACCACTTTATGTATCCAAATCAAGCTTCTTACAAAGTGATTCATCCTGTTTTGATTAGAACGACGAAGAAGCTGTGCTATTCCCAAACTTGGAAACTGGAATCACCTGATTTGAAAGTGGGATAACTTCTTCATGCCAACTCCTATGAGATTTATTCAACTTCCTGGTGATTCTCCACCACTTTATGTATCCAAATCAAGCTTCTTACAAAGTGATTCATCCTGTTTTGATTAGAAACGACGAAGAAGCTGTGCTATTCCCAAACTAGGAAACTGGAATCACCTGATTTGAAAGTGGGATAACTTCTTCATCCCAACTCCTATGAGATTTATTAAACTTCCTGGTGATTCTCCACCACTTTTTGTATCCAAATCAAGCTTTTCACAAAGTGATTCATCCTGGTTTGATTGGAACGACGAAGAAGCTGTGCTATTCCCAAACTGGGAAACTGGAATCACCTGATTTGAAAGTGGGATAACTTCTTCTTGCCAACTCCTATGAGATTTATTCAACTTCCTGGTGATTCTCCACCACTTTATGTATCAAAATCAAGCTTCTTACAAAGTGATTCATCCTGGTTTGATGGAACGACGAACAAGCTGTGCTATTCCCAAACTGGGAAACTGGAATCACGTTATTTGAAAGTGGGATAACTTCTTCATCCCAACTCCTATGGGTTTATTAAACTTCCTGGTGATTCTCCACCACTTTTTGCATCCAAATCAAGCTTTTCACAAAGTGATTCATCCTGGTTTGATTGGAACGATGAAGAAGCTATGCTATTCCCAAACTTGAAAGCTGGAATCACCTGATTTGAAAGTGGGATAACTTCTTCGTGCCAACTCTTATGAGATTTATTCAACTTCATGGTGATTCTCCACCACTTTATGTATCCAAATCAAGCTTCTTTCAAAGTGATTCATCCTGGTTTGATTGGAACGACGAAGAAGCTGTGCTATTCCCAAACTGGGAAACTGGAATCACGTTATTTGAAAGTGGGATAACTTCTTCATGCCAACTCCTATGGGTTTATTAAACTTCCTGGTGATTCTCCACCACTTTATGTATCCAAATCAAGATTTTCACAAAGTGATTCATCCTGGTTTGATCGGAACGAAGAAGAAGCTGTGCTATTCCCAAACTTGAAATCTGGAATCACCTGATTTGAAAGTGGGATAACTTCTTCGTGCCAACTCCTATGAGATTTATTCAACTTCCTGGTGATTCTCCACCTCTTTATGTATCCAAATCAAGCTTCTTACAAAGTGATTCATCCTGTTTTGATTAGAACGACGAAGAAGCTGTGCTATTCCCAAACTGGGAAACTGGAATCACCTGATTTGAAAGTGGGATAACTTCTTCATGCCAACTCCTATGAGATTTATTCAACTTCCTGGTGATTCTCCACCACTTTATGTATCCAAATCAAGCTTCTTACAAAGTGATTCATCCTGTTTTGATTAGAACGACGAAGAAGCTGTGTTATTCCCAAACTAGGAAACTGGAATCACCTGATTTGAAAGTGGGATAACTTCTTCATCCCAACTCCTATGAGATTTATTAAACTTCCTGGTGATTCTCCACCACTTTTTGTATCCAAATCAAGCTTTTGACAAAGTGATTCATCCTGGTTTGATTGGAACGATGAAGAAGCTGTGCTATTCCCTGTTGAGATAAGAGGATGGAGAGAAGATACATTGATAGAGGAAGAGTATTGGGGCAGAGAGTAACTTTGGGAATTTACCACAGTAACTTTAGTTTTACTGTGGTAACTAAGGTAAAGGCTTGGGAAGTTACATTGGACCCTTATGGTAAAGGGGATCACGCCCAAGATGAGTCTGGATAAGGGAGGAGGTGTTTGGATAAGGTCTGGTCATAGCTGGAAAAGTAAAGCACTTTTACAGCCTGTCCAAGCATGTGAAGCAAAAGGAGCTCCAGCCTGTCCAAGCATGTGAAGCAAAAGGAGCTCCAGCCTGTCCATTGACGTCACATGCTTATGGATTTCGAAATCCCTTTTGTATTAGCCTTATCTCTTCATATATATCTTGTATCTGAGACATTAAATTAATCAATGGAGTTTTGAGTCTCTCTCTCTTGATTCTCTCACTAAAATCTCTTAATCTCTTTAATCTTTGAATCTAAGTATCTATGGTTGTTTGAATCATTCTCTAAACACAAAAGTGTTTATTCCCAAACTGGGAAACTGGAATCACCTGATTTGAAAGTGGGATAACTTCTTCTTGCCAATGTTGAGATGAGGAGATGAAGAGTTGATACATGGATAGAGGAAGGGATTTGGAGCAGGCAGTAACTTTGGTGATTTACCACAGTAACTTTATTGTTACTGTGGTAACTGAGTTATAAGACTTGGGAAGTTACCTTGCAGCTATTTGGAGAGTGAAACACGCCAGGGGGAGTATGGATAAGCAAGGAGGAGTTTGGATAAGGTCTGGTCAAGGGAAGAAAGCTTTAGACAGGCTGGCACAGCTGGAAAGCTAAAGCAAGATACCCAAGCATGTGAGGAACCTTATTGGCTAGTTTGAATAAGGCATCTTTGACTACACATGCTTGTTATCCTAGCTAGACTGAACCTGGACGTTTTTATGTATCCCTACTCTATATATGTTGTAAACTCTCTCATTAATCAATCAAATGGAGTTTTGAGTATTCTCTCTTGTTCTTTATTCTCTTAGTCTCTCTTAAATCTCCAAATCTACACTAATCATCTCTTGATATTTATTCATCACTCTACATACACAAAAGTGTATATGGTATCAGAGCCAGGTTGGCAAGGAAGGGAGTGGTGATTTGCGAGAATCTGTTGTGTGTTCTTGGTGTTCTTGAGCTGTTCTTGAGCTGTTCTTGAGCTGTTCTTCAGTTTCTGGGTATTTGGGAGGTTGTCTGGTCGATTCAAGCAACCTCAACAGGAGATGAAGCACAGGTTTAGTAAATCTTTGGGGCGTGAAGAAGAAATGGATGGAGTGTGTTCAAGATGGATAAAGGGAGCTTTGGAAAGCTGTGGGTTATGGAGCAGTCATGGAAAGGGGAAACCTTTCATGGAAATGGCTACTGAAGAAGGTCAGACAAGAGGTCTGAATCTGGGAAATGAAGTTGTTCAAGGAGACACTACAAAGAGTGAGATTGAAGCAACTTTAGGCAAGTCCAAGCCTGTAAGAGTCGTTGAGGACAAAGGGATGATCCGCGGCTTGAGACAAGGAAGGGATGAGTGTTATCAGCTTGTGGGAAGGCTGAGAGAAGTATGGTCAGAGTTAGATGTGGTGAAGGCACACACATCAAATCCGAGATGTGGTCAAGAAAGGAGGAAGCAAGATGTGATCTTTGGCTTCCTTATGGAAGAGGTATGTGAGCTTGTTAAACACACTTGTGATGTGTGGGAGATGAACAGGAAACCAGAAAGATGGAAGGGAGGTACAAGCTGTAAGAAGGGAAGGTTGAGAAAACTTTCTAAGGAGTGGTTAATGAAGAGAAGGGCATGGAGAAAGGGTAGCGAGTCTGAGAACTTAAGTGACAGGATGAGTGTGATCTTGAAGAGAATCAAGGATATACTTCAGCAGATGGTTATAGGAGAGTGTTCATACTCAGCTTACTTGGGAGAATCAGTAGAAGATGGTGTAAGTACAAGGAGGCAGGAGACCAAAGGAGGAGAGGATCCAATCACAAAGAAAGAATGGGATGAGTTTGTTAAGTGTGTGTATGAACTGGTTGCAAGAAAGAAGCAAGGTGCTCTAGCTGCAAGTGAGAAGCAAAGCGATTCCTACACAGCCTCTAAACCTATCATAATTGATTCTGGAGCAACACATCATATGATCAGTGATAGGAGTCTGATAAGTGATGTCAGGGCTGCAACAGGGTGTGTTACCATAGCTAATGGCGCTCAGATCCCAGTAGAAGGAATGGGAAACCTCAAGCTGTTTGAGAAGAGCTCAACCGCCTTATATCTGCCTCAGTTCACTTCAAATCTGATATCTGTTAAGAAAGCTACAATTGATCTGGATTGTCAAGTAGTATTCAGGCCAAATGAAGTTGAGTTTCAAGATTTGAAGACTGGAAGAGTTATTGGCAGAGGGGACAGCAAGCATCACTTATATCATCTCCAAACAGCTAAGACTCTTAATCCCATTAACTCTATGTGCCTGAGTAGTGCTGCTGATAGGTGTGATAGTATGACTTGGCATGCTAGATTAGGACATCCTCATGCTCGTGCAATTGAGTTAATCATGCCTAATATGTCATTTAATCACTTGGAGTGTGAAGCATGCATATTAGGAAAGCATTGTAGGACTGTCTTTCCAGCATCAGAGACTATATATGAGCATTGCTTTGATCTAGTTCACTCAGATGTGTGGACATCTCCGTGTGAGTCTAGGGATAGCCAGAAGTACTTTGTAACTTTTATTGATGAGAAATCAAAGTATACATGGGTCACTTTGATTCCCTCTAAAGATAGAGTCCTAGAAGCCTTTATGAACTTCCAAGCATATGTAACTAATCAATACAATGCTACTGTGAAGGTGCTAAGATCTGATAATGGAGGAGAATACACTAGCAATGCTTTCAAGAGTTATCTAGCAAAGCATGGGATTGTGCAGCAGACAAGCTGTCCTTACACACCACAGCAGAATGGGGTGGCTGAGAGAAAGAATAGGCACTTGATGGAGGTAGCAAGGTCAATGATGTTTCATGCAAATGTTCCAAAGAGGTTTTGGGGGGATGCTGTTCAGACTGCATGCTATCTCATCAACAGAGTTCCGACCAAGATCCTAAAGAATCTGTCTCCCTTTGAGGTATTGAACAAGACTAAACTACACCTTGATCATTTGAGAGTCTTTGGGTGTTTATGTTATGTGATGGTTCCCGGAGAGAGGAGGAACAAGCTAGAAGCAAAGAGTACTAAAGCTATGTTCATTGGGTACTCAATCACTCAGAAAGGGTACAAACGTTATGATCCAATAACCAGGAGGGTTTTGGTATCCAGAGAAGTGAAGTTTGTGGAGTCTAAAGGATATTATTGAACACTTTTGTGTTTTAGAGTGTGTTTAATAATAATCAGAGAAGATTAGAGTAAAGTTTAGAGAGAATATAGAGATTCTAGAGAGAGATAGACTCAAAACTCCATTAATTGATTTAATGTCTCAGATACAAGTTATATATGAAGAGATAAGGTTGATACAAAGGGGATTTCGAAATCCATAAGCATGTGGAGTCAATGGACAGGCTGGAACTCCTTTTGAAATGCTTGGTTGTGGTTCCTCACATGCTTGCTATAGTAATAAAGCAGATTCTCCTTTCCAGCATCATACAGGCTGTCAAAGTGCTCCCTTATCCTTCCTTATCCTCTTTGGTCGAATTTCCTCTCTACTCCTCATTAAGTTACCTTCTCATCCCATCAGATAACTTCGCCAAGTAGTTACTGTGGTTAAAATAAAGTTACCACAGTAAAACTCTAAAGTTACTGTCTCAGCCTCCTTGGTCTTCATCTCAACACTCCCCCTCAAGCTTGACCATGTAGAACAAGTCAAGCTTGGAAACCATGAAGACCTCCCTCATTAAAAACCTCACCAAAGAAAACCCAATGGGATAAAACCTTGATGAGGGAAAAAGAGTGGAGACTCCATGGTTAAGGGCTCAGCTCCTAGGAGTTGTCTTGATAGTATGGACTCCATTGTCATTAAAGATCAATGAGTCCAAGTCTTGATAGTATGGACTCCATTGTCTTTAATCTCGCTGCTTTAGTAAACACATCTGCAAGCTGATCTTCACTTCTTGTATAACATGGCAATATCACTCCAAGTATAATCATCTGCCTCACCTTGTGGCAATCAACTTCTATATGCTTCGTCCTCTCATGAAAGACTGACTTAGAAGCAATGTGGATAGCTGCTTGATTGTCACAATGCATTGTCATAGGAGTACTCTGCTCAATCTCCAAATGCTTCAAGATCCCCTTGATCCACACCAACTCGTTTGTCAGCTTCAACATGGCTCTATACTCAGCTTCAGCACTTGAACAGGAGATAACCTTCTGCTTCTTACTCTTCCAAGTGACCAAGTTCCCTCCAATGAATGTACAATACCCAGTAGTTGATCTCCTGTCCACTCTATCTCCTGCCCAATCAGCATCACAATATCCAACCACTTCTGTACTGCCATTACAACCCATCCAAACTCCTTGACCAGACGTGCCACTCAAATACCTCAGTATCCTATCAACCATCTTCCAATGATGGACCTTTGGCGCCTGCATATGTTGACTCACTTGATTCACCGCAAAGCATATATCTGGCCTAGTGATGGTCAAGTAGATCAGCTTGCCAACCATCTTCCTGTATAGCTTAGGATCCTCAAACAGCTGCTTCTCTTCAACCTCCCCCTCACGCAGAACCTTATATCCCTCCTCGAGAGGTGTCTTGGCTATCTTTCCTCCAAGCACATCAGTCTCCTTCAACATATCCATAGTATACTTCCTTTGAGACATAAACAAACCCTCCTTTGATCTGCATATCTCAATGCCCAGAAAATACTTCATCTCTCCCAAATCCTTGATGTCAAACACAGATTTGAGAAACTCCTTAGTGGCCTGAATCCCTGCCTTATCACTTCCTGTGATAATCAAATCATCCACATACACTAGAATCACAATGCTCCCTGAAGGTCCTGTCAAGGTGAAGAGAGTGTGATCTAGTTCAGACTTCCTAAAGCCTCTCC
Organism: Brassica napus; assembly: GCF_020379485.1. Taxonomy (NCBI): domain Eukaryota; kingdom Viridiplantae; phylum Streptophyta; class Magnoliopsida; order Brassicales; family Brassicaceae; genus Brassica; species Brassica napus. Next base: position 62,255 of record NW_026015450.1, on the reverse strand, counting down.
CATTGAGTGTTGTACTCAGCTTCCTGTACCAAGCTCTAGGTGACTGCTTCAACCCATATATTGCTTTCTTCAATCTCAAAACATTCCCTGGCTTTACTAGATGCTCAAGACCAGGAGGTGGATGCATGTATACTTCATCTTCAAGTTCACCTTGCAAGAAAGCATTCTTCACATCCATTTGCCACAAATCCCACTCCAAGTTTGTTGCAATGGATAACACAATTCGAATTGTGTGAAGCTTGGCCACTGGTGCAAAAGTATCAATGTAATCTTCCCCATAAGTCTGTGTAAATCCTCTTGCAACCAGCCTAGTCTTGCGCCTATCTATCTCCCCATTTGCAAGATACTTGATGGTGAAGATCCATCTGCTTGAAACTGCCTTCTTCCCTTTAGGTAACTCACTCTCATACCAAGTATCATTCCTGATCATTGCATCCCTTTCATCTCCTACTGAATCTCTCCAAACCTTGTGCTTCATAGCTTCTTCATAAGATCTTGGTATCTCATTCTCATCCAAGTTACACATAAACACCATGTGCTCTTCTGGATATTCTGCAAAGGAACATACGGCTTGAGAAGGATGCTCCACAGCCTGGGCATTGTAGTACACTCTCGTGTTTACCCAGTTGGAAGCATCCCTCTTTATCCTTGTGCTCCTTCGCAAAACCTGAACCTGATCCTCAGCTTGAACCTCTGCTTGAACCTCTGTTTCTGTCTCACTCACCTCCTCTGGATCATGAACCTCTCCCTGCTCATTCACACCGACCTGAGGAACATTCTCTACTTCTTGTGTCACCTCTTGATCATGATGACCTGAATCCCCTTGGTGCTGCTCTTGCACTCTTGATTCAGACTCAATTCCCCCCTCATGATCAAGGGGAGTTGTTCTTTCAACTTCTCTAACCTTATCTTGGGACATGTTTACCCCAAGCCTTTCCAAGATGTTCCTCAGATTCTCTGCCATGTTTCTTGGTTCTTGAGACAGATTTTCCAAGTCTTCCCAATTCTTTTCTTCTTAAACCCTTTTGTCTCTATGAACTTAACATCTCTAGACACCAACACTCTCCTGGTTGCTGGATCATAGCACTTGTACCCCTTCTGAGTTACTGAGTATCCAATGAGCATTGCTTTAGTGCTCTTTGCCTCCAACTTGTTTCTCTGTTCTCCTGGAACCCAGACATAACATAGACATCCAAAGACACGCAGATGATCTATGTATGGCTTGCTCTTGTTCAGCACCTCAAAAGGAGACAGATTCTTCAATACCTTAGTTGGAATCCGATTGATAAGATAGCATGCAGTCTGAACAGCATCACCCCAAAACCTCTTTGGAACATTAGCATGATACATCATGGATCTAGCCACCTCCATCAGATGCCTATTCTTCCTCTCAGCTACCCCATTCTGCTGTGGTGTGTAAGGACAACTGGTCTGATGCACTATCCCATGTTTAGCCAAGTGACTCTTGAAGGCATGACTGGTGTATTCTCCTCCATTATCAGACCGTAGTACCTTCACAGTAGCATTGTAATGGTTAGTTACATATGCTTGGAAGTTGACAAAAGCCTCAAACACTCTATCCTTAGATGGCAGCAATGTGATCCATGTATACTTAGACTTCTCATCTATGAATGTCACAAAGTACTTCTGGTTTTCTCTAGACATACAAGGGGCTGTCCACACATCAGAATGAACAAGATCAAAGCAATTTGCATATATGGTCTCTGATGTGGGAAAAACAGTTCTACAATGCTTCCCTAAGATGCAAGCTTCACATTCCAAGTGATTGAATGACATATTAGGCATAATCAATTCAATTGCACGAGCATGAGGATGTCCTAATCTAGCATGCCAAGTAGTACTCTCACACCTATCAGCAGTACTACTCAAGCATACAGAATCAATAGGGTTAGAGGTCTTAGCTGTTTGGAGATGATATAACTGATTCTTGCTGTCTCCTCTACCAATAACTCTCCCAGTCTTCAAATCTTGAAACTCAACTTCATTTGGCCTGAATACTACTTGACAATCAAGATCAACTGTGGCCTTCTTCACTGATATCAGATTTGAAGTGAACTGAGGCAAATAGAACGCAGGTGAGCTCTTCTCAAACAGCTTGAGGTTTCCCACGCCTTCTATTGGGATCCTAGCACCATTAGCTATCATGACACTCCCTGTTGCAGCCTTGACTCCACTTATCAGACTTTTATCACTGATCATATGATGTGTTGCTCCAGAATCAATGATGATGGGTTTGGATGTGGATGCTAAGGCAGGAGCACCTTGTCTCCGGGTCGTAGCCAAAGCATACACATACTTGACAAACTCATCCCATTCTTTCTTTGTGATAGGATCATCTGCTCCTTTGATCTCTTGCCCCTTCATAACCATACTGTCCTCCACTGAGTTACTCATATAGGCAGAGTAAGAACACTCTCCTCTTACCACTTGTTGAGCCACCTCCTTGATCATCTTCAAGCTCATCCTATCAGTTAGATACCCAGACTCCCTGTCCTTCTTCCAAGCCTTTCCCATCTTAAGCCACACTCTAGAAAGCTTTCTCAGCCTTCCCTTCTTACAGCTTGTACCACCTTTCCACTGGTTTGAACTCTTGTCCTCTTCCCACACATCACACGCATGAAGAACAAGAACCCATATCTCCTTCACAAGAAAGCTAAAGAACACATCTTGTTTCCTCCTTTCTTTAATAACTCTCGGATCAGATGTGCTTGGTCTCAGCACATCCAGCTCCATCCATCCTTCTTTCAGCCTTCCCACAAGCTGATACAACTCATCCTTTCCTTGTCTCAAGCCGCGGATCACTCTCTTGTCTCCACTGACCTTCACAAGTTTGGACCTTTCTACATAAGCTTCTTCAATCCCACTCTCCAAAGTGGTTTCTTGATCAGCTTCATCTTCACCTTTCAGATTCCTTGTCTGACCTTCTTCAGTAGCCATTTCCACTAAAGGCTTCCCCTTTACATGACCACACCATAACCCACAGCTTTCCAAAGCTCTCTTTGCCCATCTTGACCAATCGCCATCCCTCTCTTCTTCAAGCTCCATGATTGTACTAGATCTGTGCTTCTTCTCCATGTCTAGATTGTTTGTTTCCATCAGAATGATCCAAACGAGCCTAGTGACTGAAGAACACAACCCAGAATCACCAAGAACACTCAAGAACACCAAGAACACTCAAGAACACCAAGAAAGAACCTAAATTTGCGAAAAACAAATCACACACTCATCCCCTTTTGAGCAACCTGGCTCTGATACCATAAACACTTTTGTGTTTTAGAGTGTGTTTAATAATAATCAGAGAAGAGTAAAGTTTAGAGAGAATAGAGAGATTCTAGAGAGAGATAGACTCAAAACTCCATTAATTGATTTAATGTCTCAGAGACAAGTTATATATGAAGAGATAAGGTTGATACAAAGGGGATTTCGAAATCCATAAGCATGTGGAGTCAATGGACAGGCTGGAACTCCTTTTGAAATGCTTGGCTGTGGTTCCTCACATGCTTGCTATAGTAATAAAGCAGATTCTCCTTTCCAGCATCATACAGGCTGTCAAAGTGCTCCCTTATCCTTCCTTATCCTCTTTGGTCGAATTTCCTCTCTACTCCTCATTAAGTTACCTTCTCATCCCATCAGATAACTTCGCCAAGTAGTTACTGTGGTTAAAATAAAGTTACCACAGTAAAACTCTAAAGTTACTGTCTCAGCCTCCTTGGTCTTCATCTCAACAATTATGAGGAGAAGAAATGGGAAGACCTAGAGGATCTGTCCCGAGCTCCAACAGAGAAGGCAACAACACTGAGAGTGTTGTTGGAGAGGCTAGGGATAGGATTATCCCAAGATCAGAAACCAGGAAGGAGAGAACCTTCTAACCAAGCTGGAGAAGCTGGAGAAACAACCCCTCTTGATCATGAGAGGGGGAATGGATCTGAATCAGAGGAGCAGGAGCAAAACCAAGAGGATTCAGGACAGCATGATCACGAGGAGACACATGAAGTAGAGAATGTTGTTCAGTCTACTGGTACAGAGGAGAGTGAGGATCAGTCAGATGGAAATGAGCAGGGAGAACCTACTGGCTTAGGAGAAGAAACACAAGATAATATTCAGGCTGAAGAACACGTTGAGACCCTGCGGAGGAGCACAAGGATAAAGAGGGATCCTTCCAACTGGGTAAACACGAGAGTGTACTACAATGCCCAGGCTGTGGAGCATCCTTCTCAAGCTGTGTGTTCCTTCTCAAGCTGTGTGTTCCTTTGCACCAGTAGCTAAGCTACATACAGTTCGGATTGTGTTGTCCATTGCAACAAACTTGGAGTGGATTTGTGGCAGATGGATGTGAAGAATGCTTTCTTACAAGGTGAGCTAGAAGATGAGGTATACGTGCTTCCTCCTCCTGGTCTTGAGCATCTAGTAAAACCAGGAAATGTTTTGAGATTGAAGAAGGCAATCTATGGGCTAAAGCAGTCTCCTAGAGCTTGGTACAGGAAGCTGAGTACAACCCTGAATGGCAGAGGATTCAGGAAGTCTGAACTGGATCATACACTCTTCACTTTGGTTACTCCATCAGGGATCATTGTGATACTGGTATATGTGGATGATTTGATTATCACAGGGAGTGATAAGGCTGGGATTAAAGCCACTAAAGAGTTCCTCAAGTCTGTGTTTGACATCAAAGACTTGGGAGAGATGAAGTATTTCTTGGGGATTGAGATATGCAGATCCAAGGAGGGTTTGTTTATGTCTCAAAGGAAGTATACAATGGATATGCAGGCGCCAAAGGTCCATCATTGGAAGATGGTTGATAGGATACTGAGGTATTTGAGTGGCACGTCTGGTCAAGGAGTTTGGATGGGTTGCAATGGCAGTACAGAAGTGGTTGGGTATTGTGATGCTGATTGGGCAGGAGATAGAGTGGACAGGAGATCAACTACTGGATATTGTACATTCATTGGAGGGAACTTGGTTACTTGGAAGAGTAAGAAGCAAAAGGTTATCTCTTGTTCAGGTGCTGAAGCTGAGTATAGAGCCATGTTGAAGCTGACAAACGAATTGGTGTGGATCAAGGGGATCTTGAAGCATCTAGAGATTGAGCAGAGTACTCCTATGACTATGCATTGTGATAATCAAGCAGCTATCCACATTGCCTCCAACTCAGTGTTTCATGAGAGAACAAAGCACATAGAGGTGGATTGTCATAAGGTGAGGCAGATGATTATCTTAGGAGTGATTCTGCCATGTTATACAAGGAGTGAAGATCAGCTTGCAGATGTGTTTACCAAGGCAGCGAGATTGAAGACAATGGAGTCCATACTATCCAGGCTTGGACTCATCGATCTTACTCCCAGGAGCTGAGCCCCTTAACCATGGAGTCTCCACTCTTTTTCCCTCATCAAAGTTTTGTCCCAATGGGTTTTCTTTGGTGAGGTTTTTAATGAGGGAGGTCTTCATGGTTTCCAAGCTTGACTTGTTCCACATGGTCAAGCTTGAGGGGGAGTGTTGAGATGAGGAGATGAAGAGTTGATACATGGATAGAGGAAGGGATTTGGAGCAGGCAGTAACTTTGGTGATTTACCAAAGTAACTTTATTGTTACTGTGGTAACTGAGTTATAAGACTGGGAAGTTACCTTGCAGCTATTTGGAGAGTGAAACACGCCAGGGGGAGTATGGATAAGCAAGGAGGAGTTTGGATAAGGTCTGGTCAAGGGAAGAAAGCTTTAGACAGGCTGGCACAGCTGGAAAGCTAAAGCAAGATACCCAACCATGTGAGGAACCTTATTGGCTAGTTTGAATAAGGCATCTTTGACTACACATGCTTGTTATCCTAGCTAGACTGAACCTGGACGTTTTTATGTATCCCTACTCTATATATGTTGCAAACTCTCTCATTAATCAATCAAATGGAGTTTTGAGTATTCTCTCTTGTTCTTTATTCTCTTAGTCTCTCTTAAATCTCCAAATCTACACTAATCATCTCTTGATATTTATTCATCACTCTACATACACAAAAGTGTATAGCCAACTCCTATGAGATTTATTAAACTTCCTGGTGATTCTCCACCACTTTTTGTATCCAAATCAAGCTTTTCACAAAGTGATTCATCCTGGTTTGATTGGAACGACGAAGAAGCTGTGCTATTCCCAAACTGGGAAACTGGAATCACCTGATTTGAAAGTGGGATAACTTCTTCTTGCCAACTCCTATGAGATTTATTCAACTTCCTGGTGATTCTCCACCACTTTATGTATCTAAATCAAGCTTCTTACAAAGTGATTCATCCTGTTTTGATTAGAACGACGAAGAAGCTGTGCTATTCCCAAACTGGGAAACTTGAATCACCTGATTTGAAAGTGGGATAACTTCTTCATGCCAACTCCAATGAGATTTATTCAACTTCCTGGTGATTCTCCACCACTTTATGTATCCAAATCAAGCTTCTTACAAAGTGATTCATCCTGGTTTGATTGGAACGACGAAGAAGCTGTGCTATTCCCAAACTGGGAAACTGGAATCACCTGATTTGAAAGTGGGATAACTTCTTCATGCCAACTCCTATGAGATTTATTCAACTTCCTGGTGATTCTCCACCACTTTATGTATCCAAATCAAGCTTCTTACAAAGTGATTCATCCTGTTTTGATTGGAACGACGAAGAAGCTGTGCTATTCCCAAACTGGGAAACTGGAATCACCTGATTTGAAAGTGGGATAACTTCTTCATGCCAACTCCTATGAGATTTATTCAACTTCCTGGTGATTCTCCACCACTTTATGTATCCAAATCAAGCTTCTTACAAAGTGATTCATCCTGGTTTGATTAGAACGACGAAGAAGCTGTGCTATTCCCAAACTGGGAAACTGGAATCACCTGATTTGAAAGTGGGATAACTTCTTCTTGCCAACTCCTATGAGATTTATTCAACTTCCTGGTGATTCTCCACCACTTTATGTATCAAATCAAGCTTCTTACAAAGTGATTCATCCTGGTTTGATTGGAACGACGAAGAAGCTGTGCTATTCCCAAACTGGGAAACTGGAATCACCTGATTTGAAAGTGGGATAACTTCTTCATCCCAACTCCTATGAGTTTATTAAACTTCCTGGTGATTCTCCACCACTTTTTGTATCCAAATCAAGCTTTTCACAAAGTGATTCATCCTGGTTTGATTGGAACGACGAAGAAGCTGTGCTATTCCCAAACTGGAAACTGGAATCACCTGATTTGAAAGTGGGATAACTTCTTCATGCCAACTCCTATGAGATTTATTCAACTTCCTGGTGATTCTCCACCACTTTATGTATCCAAATCAAGCTTCTTACAAAGTGATTCATCCTGGTTTGATTGGAACGACGAAGAAGCTGTGCTATTCCCAAACTGGGAAACTGGAATCACCTTATTTGAAAGTGGGATAACTTCTTCATGCCAACTCCTATGAGTTTATTAAACTTCCTGGTGATTCTCCACCACTTTATGTATCCAAATCAATTTTCACAAAGTGATTCATCCTGGTTTGATTGGAACGACGAAGAAGCTGTGCTATTCCCAAACTGGGAAACTGGAATCACCTGATTTGAAAGTGGGATAACTTCTTCATGCCAACTCCTATGAGATTTATTCAACTTCCTGGTGATTCTCCACCACTTTATGTATCCAAATCAAGCTTCTTACAAAGTGATTCATCCTGTTTTGATTGGAACGACGAAGAAGCTGTGCTATTCCCAAACTGGGAAACTGGAATCACCTGATTTGAAAGTGGGATAACTTCTTCATGCCAACTCCTATGAGATTTATTCAACTTCCTGGTGATTCTCCACCACTTTATGTATCCAAATCAAGCTTCTTACAAAGTGATTCATCCTGTTTTGATTGGAACGACGAAGAAGCTGTGCTATTCCCAAACTGGGAAACTGGAATCACCTGATTTGAAAGTGGGATAACTTCTTCATCCCAACTCCTATGAGATTTATTCAACTTCCTGGTGATTCTCCACCACTTTTTGTATCCAAATCAAGCTTTTCACAAAGTGATTCATCCTGGTTTGATTGGAACGACGAAGAAGCTGTGCTATTCCCAAACTGGGAAACTGGAATCACCTGATTTGAAAGTGGGATAACTTCTTCTTGCCAACTCCTATGAGATTTATTCAACTTCCTGGTGATTCTCCACCACTTTATGTATCCAAATCAAGCTTCTAACAAAGTGATTCATCCTGGTTTGATTGGAACGACGAAGAAGCTGTGCTATTCCCAAACTGGGAAACTGGAATCACCTGATTTGAAAGTGGGATAACTTCTTCATCCCAACTCCTATGAGTTTATTCAACTTCCTGGTGATTCTCCACCACTTTTGTATCCAAATCAAGCTTTTCACAAAGTGATTCATCCTGGTTTGATTGGAACGACGAAGAAGCTGTGCTATTCCCAAACTGGAAACTGGAATCACCTGATTTGAAAGTGGGATAACTTCTTCATGCCAACTCCTATGAGATTTATTCAACTTCCTGGTGATTCTCCACCACTTTATGTATCCAAATCAAGCTTCTTACAAAGTGATTCATCCTGGTTTGATTGGAACGACGAAGAAGCTGTGCTATTCCCAAACTGGGAAACTGGAATCACCTGATTTGAAAGTGGGATAACTTCTTCTTGCCAACTCCTATGAGATTTATTCAACTTCCTGGTGATTCTCCACCACTTTATGTATCCAAATCAAGCTTCTCAAAAGTGATTCATCCTGGTTTGATTGGAACGACGAAGAAGCTGTGCTATTCCCAAACTGGGAAACTGGAATCACCTGATTTGAAAGTGGGATAACTTCTTCATCCCAACTCCTATGAGATTTATTCAACTTCCTGGTGATTCTCCACCACTTTATGTATCCAAATCAAGCTTCTTACAAAGTGATTCATCCTGGTTTGATTGGAACGACGAAGAAGCTGTGCTATTCCCAAACTGGGAAACTGGAATCACCTGATTTGAAAGTGGGATAACTTCTTCATGCCAACTCCTATGAGATTTATTCAACTTCCTGGTGATTCTCCACCACTTTATGTATCCAAATCAAGCTTCTTACAAAGTGATTCATCCTGGTTTGATTGGAACGACGAAGAAGCTGTGCTATTCCCAAACTGGGAAACTGGAATCACCTGATTTGAAAGTGGGATAACTTCTTCATGCCAACTCCTATGAGATTTATTCAACTTCCTGGTGATTCTCCACCACTTTATGTATCCAAATCAAGCTTTTCACAAAGTGATTCATCCTGGTTTGATTGGAACGACGAAGAAGCTGTGCTATTCCCAAACTGGGAAACTGGAATCACCTGATTTGAAAGTGGGATAACTTCTTCTTGCCAACTCCTATGAGATTTATTCAACTTCCTGGTGATTCTCCACCACTTTATGTATCCAAATCAAGCTTCTTACAAAGTGATTCATCCTGGTTTGATTGGAACGACGAAGAAGCTGTGCTATTCCCAAACTGGGAAACTGGAATCACCTGATTTGAAAGTGGGATAACTTCTTCATCCCAACTCCTATGGGTTTATTAAACTTCCTGGTGATTCTCCACCACTTTATGTATCCAAATCAAGCTTCTTTCAAAGTGATTCATCCTGGTTTGATTGGAACGACGAAGAAGCTGTGCTATTCCCAAACTGGGAAACTGGAATCACCTGATTTGAAAGTGGGATAACTTCTTCATGCCAACTCCTATGAGATTTATTCAACTTCCTGGTGATTCTCCACCACTTTATGTATCCAAATCAAGCTTTTCACAAAGTGATTCATCCTGGTTTGATTGGAACGACGAAGAAGCTGTGCTATTCCCAAACTGGAAACTGGAATCACCTGATTTGAAAGTGGGATAACTTCTTCATCCCAACTCCTATGAGATTTATTAACTTCCTGGTGATTCTCCACCACTTTATGTATCCAAATCAAGCTTTTCACAAAGTGATTCATCCTGGTTTGATTGGAACGACGAAGAAGCTGTGCTATTCCCAAACTGGGAAACTGGAATCACCTGATTTGAAAGTGGGATAACTTCTTCTTGCCAACTCCTATGAGATTTATTCAACTTCCTGGTGATTCTCCACCACTTTATGTATCCAAATCAAGCTTCTCACAAAGTGATTCATCCTGGTTTGATTGGAACGACGAAGAAGCTGTGCTATTCCCAAACTGGGAAACTGGAATCACCTGATTTGAAAGTGGGATAACTTCTTCATCCCAACTCCTATGAGATTTATTCAACTTCCTGGTGATTCTCCACCACTTTATGTATCCAAATCAAGCTTCTCACAAAGTGATTCATCCTGGTTTGATTGGAACGACGAAGAAGCTGTGCTATTCCCAAACTGGGAAACTGGAATCACCTGATTTGAAAGTGGGATAACTTCTTCATGCCAACTCCTATGAGATTTATTCAACTTCCTGGTGATTCTCCACCACTTTATGTATCCAAATCAAGCTTCTTACAAAGTGATTCATCCTGGTTTGATTGGAACGACGAAGAAGCTGTGCTATTCCCAAACTGGGAAACTGGAATCACCTGATTTGAAAGTGGGATAACTTCTTCATGCCAACTCCTATGAGATTTATTCAACTTCCTGGTGATTCTCCACCACTTTATGTATCCAAATCAAGCTTCTTACAAAGTGATTCATCCTGGTTTGATTGGAACGACGAAGAAGCTGTGCTATTCCCAAACTGGGAAACTGGAATCACCTGATTTGAAAGTGGGATAATTTCTTCATCCCAACTCCTATGAGTTTATTCAACTTCCTGGTGATTCTCCACCACTTTATGTATCCAAATCAAGCTTCTCACAAAGTGATTCATCCTGGTTTGATTGGAACGACGAAGAAGCTGTGCTATTCCCAAACTGGAAACTGGAATCACCTGATTTGAAAGTGGGATAACTTCTTCATGCCAACTCCTATGAGATTTATTCAACTTCCTGGTGATTCTCCACCACTTTATGTATCCAAATCAAGCTTCTTACAAAGTGATTCATCCTGGTTTGATTGGAACGACGAAGAAGCTGTGCTATTCCCAAACTGGGAAACTGGAATCACCTGATTTGAAAGTGGGATAACTTCTTCATGCCAACTCCTATGAGATTTATTCAACTTCCTGGTGATTCTCCACCACTTTATGTATCCAAATCAAGCTTCTTACAAAGTGATTCATCCTGGTTTGATTGGAACGACGAAGAAGCTGTGCTATTCCCAAACTGGGAAACTGGAATCACCTGATTTGAAAGTGGGATAACTTCTTCATGCCAACTCCTATGAGATTTATTCAACTTCCTGGTGATTCTCCACCACTTTATGTATCCAAATCAAGCTTTTCACAAAGTGATTCATCCTGGTTTGATTGGAACGACGAAGAAGCTGTGCTATTCCCAAACTGGGAAACTGGAATCACCTGATTTGAAAGTGGGATAACTTCTTCATGCCAACTCCTATGAGATTTATTCAACTTCCTGGTGATTCTCCACCACTTTATGTATCCAAATCAAGCTTCTTACAAAGTGATTCATCCTGGTTTGATTGGAACGACGAAGAAGCTGTGCTATTCCCAAACTGGGAAACTGGAATCACCTGATTTGAAAGTGGGATAACTTCTTCATGCCAACTCCTATGAGATTTATTCAACTTCCTGGTGATTCTCCACCACTTTATGTATCCAAATCAAGCTTCTTACAAAGTGATTCATCCTGGTTTGATTGGAACGACGAAGAAGCTGTGCTATTCCCAAACTGGGAAACTGGAATCACCTGATTTGAAAGTGGGATAACTTCTTCATGCCAACTCCTATGAGATTTATTCAACTTCCTGGTGATTCTCCACCACTTTATGTATCCAAATCAAGCTTCTTACAAAGTGATTCATCCTGGTTTGATTGGAACGACGAAGAAGCTGTGCTATTCCCAAACTGGGAAACTGGAATCACCTGATTTGAAAGTGGGATAACTTCTTCATCCCAACTCCTATGAGTTTATTCAACTTCCTGGTGATTCTCCACCACTTTTGTATCCAAATCAAGCTTTTCACAAAGTGATTCATCCTGGTTTGATTGGAACGACGAAGAAGCTGTGCTATTCCCAAACTGGAAACTGGAATCACCTGATTTGAAAGTGGGATAACTTCTTCATGCCAACTCCTATGAGATTTATTCAACTTCCTGGTGATTCTCCACCACTTTATGTATCCAAATCAAGCTTCTTACAAAGTGATTCATCCTGGTTTGATTGGAACGACGAAGAAGCTGTGCTATTCCCAAACTGGGAAACTGGAATCACCTGATTTGAAAGTGGGATAACTTCTTCATGCCAACTCCTATGAGATTTATTCAACTTCCTGGTGATTCTCCACCACTTTATGTATCCAAATCAAGCTTTTCACAAAGTGATTCATCCTGGTTTGATTGGAACGACGAAGAAGCTGTGCTATTCCCAAACTGGGAAACTGGAATCACCTGATTTGAAAGTGGGATAACTTCTTCATGCCAACTCCTATGAGATTTATTCAACTTCCTGGTGATTCTCCACCACTTTATGTATCCAAATCAAGCTTCTTACAAAGTGATTCATCCTGGTTTGATTGGAACGACGAAGAAGCTGTGCTATTCCCAAACTGGGAAACTGGAATCACCTGATTTGAAAGTGGGATAACTTCTTCATGCCAACTCCTATGAGATTTATTCAACTTCCTGGTGATTCTCCACCACTTTATGTATCCAAATCAAGCTTCTTACAAAGTGATTCATCCTGGTTTGATTGGAACGACGAAGAAGCTGTGCTATTCCCAAACTGGGAAACTGGAATCACCTGATTTGAAAGTGGGATAACTTCTTCATGCCAACTCCTATGAGATTTATTCAACTTCCTGGTGATTCTCCACCACTTTATGTATCCAAATCAAGCTTTTCACAAAGTGATTCATCCTGGTTTGATTGGAACGACGAAGAAGCTGTGCTATTCCCAAACTGGGAAACTGGAATCACCTGATTTGAAAGTGGGATAACTTCTTCATGCCAACTCCTATGAGATTTATTCAACTTCCTGGTGATTCTCCACCACTTTATGTATCCAAATCAAGCTTCTTACAAAGTGATTCATCCTGGTTTGATTGGAACGACGAAGAAGCTGTGCTATTCCCAAACTGGGAAACTGGAATCACCTGATTTGAAAGTGGGATAACTTCTTCATGCCAACTCCTATGAGATTTATTCAACTTCCTGGTGATTCTCCACCACTTTATGTATCCAAATCAAGCTTCTTACAAAGTGATTCATCCTGGTTTGATTGGAACGACGAAGAAGCTGTGCTATTCCCAAACTGGGAAACTGGAATCACCTGATTTGAAAGTGGGATAACTTCTTCATCCCAACTCCTATGAGATTTATTCAACTTCCTGGTGATTCTCCACCACTTTATGTATCCAAATCAAGCTTTTCACAAAGTGATTCATCCTGGTTTGATTGGAACGACGAAGAAGCTGTGCTATTCCCAAACTGGGAAACTGGAATCACCTGATTTGAAAGTGGGATAACTTCTTCATGCCAACTCCTATGAGATTTATTCAACTTCCTGGTGATTCTCCACCACTTTATGTATCCAAATCAAGCTTCTTACAAAGTGATTCATCCTGGTTTGATTGGAACGACGAAGAAGCTGTGCTATTCCCAAACTGGGAAACTGGAATCACCTGATTTGAAAGTGGGATAACTTCTTCATCCCAACTCCTATGAGATTTATTCAACTTCCTGGTGATTCTCCACCACTTTATGTATCCAAATCAAGCTTTTCACAAAGTGATTCATCCTGGTTTGATTGGAACGACGAAGAAGCTGTGCTATTCCCAAACTGGGAAACTGGAATCACCTGATTTGAAAGTGGGATAACTTCTTCATGCCAACTCCTATGAGATTTATTCAACTTCCTGGTGATTCTCCACCACTTTATGTATCCAAATCAAGCTTCTTACAAAGTGATTCATCCTGGTTTGATTGGAACGACGAAGAAGCTGTGCTATTCCCAAACTGGGAAACTGGAATCACCTGATTTGAAAGTGGGATAACTTCTTCATGCCAACTCCTATGAGATTTATTCAACTTCCTGGTGATTCTCCACCACTTTATGTATCCAAATCAAGCTTCTCACAAAGTGATTCATCCTGGTTTGATTGGAACGACGAAGAAGCTGTGCTATTCCCAAACTGGGAAACTGGAATCACCTGATTTGAAAGTGGGATAACTTCTTCATCCCAACTCCTATGAGATTTATTCAACTTCCTGGTGATTCTCCACCACTTTATGTATCCAAATCAAGCTTCTTACAAAGTGATTCATCCTGGTTTGATTGGAACGACGAAGAAGCTGTGCTATTCCCAAACTGGGAAACTGGAATCACCTGATTTGAAAGTGGGATAACTTCTTCATGCCAACTCCTATGAGATTTATTCAACTTCCTGGTGATTCTCCACCACTTTATGTATCCAAATCAAGCTTCTTACAAAGTGATTCATCCTGGTTTGATTGGAACGACGAAGAAGCTGTGCTATTCCCAAACTGGGAAACTGGAATCACCTGATTTGAAAGTGGGATAACTTCTTCATGCCAACTCCTATGAGATTTATTCAACTTCCTGGTGATTCTCCACCACTTTATGTATCCAAATCAAGCTTTTCACAAAGTGATTCATCCTGGTTTGATTGGAACGACGAAGAAGCTGTGCTATTCCCAAACTGGGAAACTGGAATCACCTGATTTGAAAGTGGGATAACTTCTTCATCCCAACTCCTATGAGATTTATTCAACTTCCTGGTGATTCTCCACCACTTTATGTATCCAAATCAAGCTTCTTACAAAGTGATTCATCCTGGTTTGATTGGAACGACGAAGAAGCTGTGCTATTCCCAAACTGGGAAACTGGAATCACCTGATTTGAAAGTGGGATAACTTCTTCATCCCAACTCCTATGAGATTTATTCAACTTCCTGGTGATTCTCCACCACTTTATGTATCCAAATCAAGCTTCTTACAAAGTGATTCATCCTGGTTTGATTGGAACGACGAAGAAGCTGTGCTATTCCCAAACTGGGAAACTGGAATCACCTGATTTGAAAGTGGGATAACTTCTTCATGCCAACTCCTATGAGATTTATTCAACTTCCTGGTGATTCTCCACCACTTTATGTATCCAAATCAAGCTTTTCACAAAGTGATTCATCCTGGTTTGATTGGAACGACGAAGAAGCTGTGCTATTCCCAAACTGGAAACTGGAATCACCTGATTTGAAAGTGGGATAACTTCTTCATCCCAACTCCTATGAGATTTATTCAACTTCCTGGTGATTCTCCACCACTTTATGTATCCAAATCAAGCTTTTCACAAAGTGATTCATCCTGGTTTGATTGGAACGACGAAGAAGCTGTGCTATTCCCAAACTGGGAAACTGGAATCACCTGATTTGAAAGTGGGATAACTTCTTCATGCCAACTCCTATGAGATTTATTCAACTTCCTGGTGATTCTCCACCACTTTATGTATCCAAATCAAGCTTCTCACAAAGTGATTCATCCTGGTTTGATTGGAACGACGAAGAAGCTGTGCTATTCCCAAACTGGGAAACTGGAATCACCTGATTTGAAAGTGGGATAACTTCTTCATCCCAACTCCTATGAGATTTATTCAACTTCCTGGTGATTCTCCACCACTTTATGTATCCAAATCAAGCTTCTCACAAAGTGATTCATCCTGGTTTGATTGGAACGACGAAGAAGCTGTGCTATTCCCAAACTGGGAAACTGGAATCACCTGATTTGAAAGTGGGATAACTTCTTCATCCCAACTCCTATGAGATTTATTCAACTTCCTGGTGATTCTCCACCACTTTATGTATCCAAATCAAGCTTCTTACAAAGTGATTCATCCTGGTTTGATTGGAACGACGAAGAAGCTGTGCTATTCCCAAACTGGGAAACTGGAATCACCTGATTTGAAAGTGGGATAACTTCTTCATGCCAACTCCTATGAGATTTATTCAACTTCCTGGTGATTCTCCACCACTTTATGTATCCAAATCAAGCTTCTCACAAAGTGATTCATCCTGGTTTGATTGGAACGACGAAGAAGCTGTGCTATTCCCAAACTGGGAAACTGGAATCACCTGATTTGAAAGTGGGATAACTTCTTCATCCCAACTCCTATGAGATTTATTCAACTTCCTGGTGATTCTCCACCACTTTATGTATCCAAATCAAGCTTCTTACAAAGTGATTCATCCTGGTTTGATTGGAACGACGAAGAAGCTGTGCTATTCCCAAACTGGGAAACTGGAATCACCTGATTTGAAAGTGGGATAACTTCTTCATGCCAACTCCTATGAGATTTATTCAACTTCCTGGTGATTCTCCACCACTTTATGTATCCAAATCAAGCTTCTTACAAAGTGATTCATCCTGGTTTGATTGGAACGACGAAGAAGCTGTGCTATTCCCAAACTGGGAAACTGGAATCACCTGATTTGAAAGTGGGATAACTTCTTCATGCCAACTCCTATGAGATTTATTCAACTTCCTGGTGATTCTCCACCACTTTATGTATCCAAATCAAGCTTCTTACAAAGTGATTCATCCTGGTTTGATTGGAACGACGAAGAAGCTGTGCTATTCCCAAACTGGGAAACTGGAATCACCTGATTTGAAAGTGGGATAACTTCTTCATCCCAACTCCTATGAGATTTATTCAACTTCCTGGTGATTCTCCACCACTTTATGTATCCAAATCAAGCTTCTCACAAAGTGATTCATCCTGGTTTGATTGGAACGACGAAGAAGCTGTGCTATTCCCAAACTGGGAAACTGGAATCACCTGATTTGAAAGTGGGATAACTTCTTCATGCCAACTCCTATGAGATTTATTCAACTTCCTGGTGATTCTCCACCACTTTATGTATCCAAATCAAGCTTCTTACAAAGTGATTCATCCTGGTTTGATTGGAACGACGAAGAAGCTGTGCTATTCCCAAACTGGGAAACTGGAATCACCTGATTTGAAAGTGGGATAACTTCTTCATCCCAACTCCTATGAGATTTATTCAACTTCCTGGTGATTCTCCACCACTTTATGTATCCAAATCAAGCTTCTCACAAAGTGATTCATCCTGGTTTGATTGGAACGACGAAGAAGCTGTGCTATTCCCAAACTGGGAAACTGGAATCACCTGATTTGAAAGTGGGATAACTTCTTCATCCCAACTCCTATGAGATTTATTCAACTTCCTGGTGATTCTCCACCACTTTATGTATCCAAATCAAGCTTCTTACAAAGTGATTCATCCTGGTTTGATTGGAACGACGAAGAAGCTGTGCTATTCCCAAACTGGGAAACTGGAATCACCTGATTTGAAAGTGGGATAACTTCTTCATCCCAACTCCTATGAGATTTATTCAACTTCCTGGTGATTCTCCACCACTTTATGTATCCAAATCAAGCTTCTCACAAAGTGATTCATCCTGGTTTGATTGGAACGACGAAGAAGCTGTGCTATTCCCAAACTGGGAAACTGGAATCACCTGATTTGAAAGTGGGATAACTTCTTCATCCCAACTCCTATGAGATTTATTCAACTTCCTGGTGATTCTCCACCACTTTATGTATCCAAATCAAGCTTCTACAAAGTGATTCATCCTGGTTTGATTGGAACGACGAAGAAGCTGTGCTATTCCCAAACTGGGAAACTGGAATCACCTGATTTGAAAGTGGGATAACTTCTTCATGCCAACTCCTATGAGATTTATTCAACTTCCTGGTGATTCTCCACCACTTTATGTATCCAAATCAAGCTTCTCACAAAGTGATTCATCCTGGTTTGATTGGAACGACGAAGAAGCTGTGCTATTCCCAAACTGGGAAACTGGAATCACCTGATTTGAAAGTGGGATAACTTCTTCATCCCAACTCCTATGAGATTTATTCAACTTCCTGGTGATTCTCCACCACTTTATGTATCCAAATCAAGCTTCTTCACAAAGTGATTCATCCTGGTTTGATTGGAACGACGAAGAAGCTGTGCTATTCCCAAACTGGGAAACTGGAATCACCTGATTTGAAAGTGGGATAACTTCTTCATCCCAACTCCTATGAGATTTATTCAACTTCCTGGTGATTCTCCACCACTTTATGTATCCAAATCAAGCTTCTCACAAAGTGATTCATCCTGGTTTGATTGGAACGACGAAGAAGCTGTGCTATTCCCAAACTGGGAAACTGGAATCACCTGATTTGAAAGTGGGATAACTTCTTCATCCCAACTCCTATGAGATTTATTCAACTTCCTGGTGATTCTCCACCACTTTATGTATCCAAATCAAGCTTCACAAAGTGATTCATCCTGGTTTGATTGGAACGACGAAGAAGCTGTGCTATTCCCAAACTGGGAAACTGGAATCACCTGATTTGAAAGTGGGATAACTTCTTCATCCCAACTCCTATGAGATTTATTCAACTTCCTGGTGATTCTCCACCACTTTATGTATCCAAATCAAGCTTCTCACAAAGTGATTCATCCTGGTTTGATTGGAACGACGAAGAAGCTGTGCTATTCCCAAACTGGGAAACTGGAATCACCTGATTTGAAAGTGGGATAACTTCTTCATCCCAACTCCTATGAGATTTATTCAACTTCCTGGTGATTCTCCACCACTTTATGTATCCAAATCAAGCTTCTCACAAAGTGATTCATCCTGGTTTGATTGGAACGACGAAGAAGCTGTGCTATTCCCAAACTGGGAAACTGGAATCACCTGATTTGAAAGTGGGATAACTTCTTCATCCCAACTCCTATGAGATTTATTCAACTTCCTGGTGATTCTCCACCACTTTATGTATCCAAATCAAGCTTCTCACAAAGTGATTCATCCTGGTTTGATTGGAACGACGAAGAAGCTGTGCTATTCCCAAACTGGGAAACTGGAATCACCTGATTTGAAAGTGGGATAACTTCTTCATCCCAACTCCTATGAGATTTATTCAACTTCCTGGTGATTCTCCACCACTTTATGTATCCAAATCAAGCTTCTCACAAAGTGATTCATCCTGGTTTGATTGGAACGACGAAGAAGCTGTGCTATTCCCAAACTGGGAAACTGGAATCACCTGATTTGAAAGTGGGATAACTTCTTCATGCCAACTCCTATGAGATTTATTCAACTTCCTGGTGATTCTCCACCACTTTATGTATCCAAATCAAGCTTCTTACAAAGTGATTCATCCTGGTTTGATTGGAACGACGAAGAAGCTGTGCTATTCCCAAACTGGGAAACTGGAATCACCTGATTTGAAAGTGGGATAACTTCTTCATCCCAACTCCTATGAGATTTATTCAACTTCCTGGTGATTCTCCACCACTTTATGTATCCAAATCAAGCTTCTCACAAAGTGATTCATCCTGGTTTGATTGGAACGACGAAGAAGCTGTGCTATTCCCAAACTGGGAAACTGGAATCACCTGATTTGAAAGTGGGATAACTTCTTCATCCCAACTCCTATGAGATTTATTCAACTTCCTGGTGATTCTCCACCACTTTATGTATCCAAATCAAGCTTCTCACAAAGTGATTCATCCTGGTTTGATTGGAACGACGAAGAAGCTGTGCTATTCCCAAACTGGGAAACTGGAATCACCTGATTTGAAAGTGGGATAACTTCTTCATCCCAACTCCTATGAGATTTATTCAACTTCCTGGTGATTCTCCACCACTTTATGTATCCAAATCAAGCTTCTCACAAAGTGATTCATCCTGGTTTGATTGGAACGACGAAGAAGCTGTGCTATTCCCAAACTGGGAAACTGGAATCACCTGATTTGAAAGTGGGATAACTTCTTCATCCCAACTCCTATGAGATTTATTCAACTTCCTGGTGATTCTCCACCACTTTATGTATCCAAATCAAGCTTCTCACAAAGTGATTCATCCTGGTTTGATTGGAACGACGAAGAAGCTGTGCTATTCCCAAACTGGGAAACTGGAATCACCTGATTTGAAAGTGGGATAACTTCTTCATCCCAACTCCTATGAGATTTATTCAACTTCCTGGTGATTCTCCACCACTTTATGTATCCAAATCAAGCTTCTCACAAAGTGATTCATCCTGGTTTGATTGGAACGACGAAGAAGCTGTGCTATTCCCAAACTGGGAAACTGGAATCACCTGATTTGAAAGTGGGATAACTTCTTCATCCCAACTCCTATGAGATTTATTCAACTTCCTGGTGATTCTCCACCACTTTATGTATCCAAATCAAGCTTCTCACAAAGTGATTCATCCTGGTTTGATTGGAACGACGAAGAAGCTGTGCTATTCCCAAACTGGGAAACTGGAATCACCTGATTTGAAAGTGGGATAACTTCTTCATCCCAACTCCTATGAGATTTATTCAACTTCCTGGTGATTCTCCACCACTTTATGTATCCAAATCAAGCTTCTCACAAAGTGATTCATCCTGGTTTGATTGGAACGACGAAGAAGCTGTGCTATTCCCAAACTGGGAAACTGGAATCACCTGATTTGAAAGTGGGATAACTTCTTCATCCCAACTCCTATGAGATTTATTCAACTTCCTGGTGATTCTCCACCACTTTATGTATCCAAATCAAGCTTCTTACAAAGTGATTCATCCTGGTTTGATTGGAACGACGAAGAAGCTGTGCTATTCCCAAACTGGGAAACTGGAATCACCTGATTTGAAAGTGGGATAACTTCTTCATCCCAACTCCTATGAGATTTATTCAACTTCCTGGTGATTCTCCACCACTTTATGTATCCAAATCAAGCTTCTCACAAAGTGATTCATCCTGGTTTGATTGGAACGACGAAGAAGCTGTGCTATTCCCAAACTGGGAAACTGGAATCACCTGATTTGAAAGTGGGATAACTTCTTCATCCAACTCCTATGAGATTTATTCAACTTCCTGGTGATTCTCCACCACTTTATGTATCCAAATCAAGCTTCTCACAAAGTGATTCATCCTGGTTTGATTGGAACGACGAAGAAGCTGTGCTATTCCCAAACTGGGAAACTGGAATCACCTGATTTGAAAGTGGGATAACTTCTTCATGCCAACTCCTATGAGATTTATTCAACTTCCTGGTGATTCTCCACCACTTTATGTATCCAAATCAAGCTTCTCACAAAGTGATTCATCCTGGTTTGATTGGAACGACGAAGAAGCTGTGCTATTCCCAAACTGGGAAACTGGAATCACCTGATTTGAAAGTGGGATAACTTCTTCATCCCAACTCCTATGAGATTTATTCAACTTCCTGGTGATTCTCCACCACTTTATGTATCCAAATCAAGCTTCTTACAAAGTGATTCATCCTGGTTTGATTGGAACGACGAAGAAGCTGTGCTATTCCCAAACTGGGAAACTGGAATCACCTGATTTGAAAGTGGGATAACTTCTTCATCCCAACTCCTATGAGATTTATTCAACTTCCTGGTGATTCTCCACCACTTTATGTATCCAAATCAAGCTTCTCACAAAGTGATTCATCCTGGTTTGATTGGAACGACGAAGAAGCTGTGCTATTCCCAAACTGGGAAACTGGAATCACCTGATTTGAAAGTGGGATAACTTCTTCATCCCAACTCCTATGAGATTTATTCAACTTCCTGGTGATTCTCCACCACTTTATGTATCCAAATCAAGCTTCTTACAAAGTGATTCATCCTGGTTTGATTGGAACGACGAAGAAGCTGTGCTATTCCCAAACTGGGAAACTGGAATCACCTGATTTGAAAGTGGGATAACTTCTTCATCCCAACTCCTATGAGATTTATTCAACTTCCTGGTGATTCTCCACCACTTTATGTATCCAAATCAAGCTTCTCACAAAGTGATTCATCCTGGTTTGATTGGAACGACGAAGAAGCTGTGCTATTCCCAAACTGGGAAACTGGAATCACCTGATTTGAAAGTGGGATAACTTCTTCATCCCAACTCCTATGAGATTTATTCAACTTCCTGGTGATTCTCCACCACTTTATGTATCCAAATCAAGCTTCTCACAAAGTGATTCATCCTGGTTTGATTGGAACGACGAAGAAGCTGTGCTATTCCCAAACTGGGAAACTGGAATCACCTGATTTGAAAGTGGGATAACTTCTTCATCCAACTCCTATGAGATTTATTCAACTTCCTGGTGATTCTCCACCACTTTATGTATCCAAATCAAGCTTCTCACAAAGTGATTCATCCTGGTTTGATTGGAACGACGAAGAAGCTGTGCTATTCCCAAACTGGGAAACTGGAATCACCTGATTTGAAAGTGGGATAACTTCTTCATCCCAACTCCTATGAGATTTATTCAACTTCCTGGTGATTCTCCACCACTTTATGTATCCAAATCAAGCTTCTCACAAAGTGATTCATCCTGGTTTGATTGGAACGACGAAGAAGCTGTGCTATTCCCAAACTGGGAAACTGGAATCACCTGATTTGAAAGTGGGATAACTTCTTCATCCCAACTCCTATGAGATTTATTCAACTTCCTGGTGATTCTCCACCACTTTATGTATCCAAATCAAGCTTCTCACAAAGTGATTCATCCTGGTTTGATTGGAACGACGAAGAAGCTGTGCTATTCCCAAACTGGGAAACTGGAATCACCTGATTTGAAAGTGGGATAACTTCTTCATCCCAACTCCTATGAGATTTATTCAACTTCCTGGTGATTCTCCACCACTTTATGTATCCAAATCAAGCTTCTCACAAAGTGATTCATCCTGGTTTGATTGGAACGACGAAGAAGCTGTGCTATTCCCAAACTGGGAAACTGGAATCACCTGATTTGAAAGTGGGATAACTTCTTTTCCCAACTCCTATGAGATTTATTCAACTTCCTGGTGATTCTCCACCACTTTATGTATCCAAATCAAGCTTCTCACAAAGTGATTCATCCTGGTTTGATTGGAACGACGAAGAAGCTGTGCTATTCCCAAACTGGGAAACTGGAATCACCTGATTTGAAAGTGGGATAACTTCTTCATCCCAACTCCTATGAGATTTATTCAACTTCCTGGTGATTCTCCACCACTTTATGTATCCAAATCAAGCTTCTCACAAAGTGATTCATCCTGGTTTGATTGGAACGACGAAGAAGCTGTGCTATTCCCAAACTGGGAAACTGGAATCACCTGATTTGAAAGTGGGATAACTTCTTCATCCCAACTCCTATGAGATTTATTCAACTTCCTGGTGATTCTCCACCACTTTATGTATCCAAATCAAGCTTCTCACAAAGTGATTCATCCTGGTTTGATTGGAACGACGAAGAAGCTGTGCTATTCCCAAACTGGGAAACTGGAATCACCTGATTTGAAAGTGGGATAACTTCTTCATCCCAACTCCTATGAGATTTATTCAACTTCCTGGTGATTCTCCACCACTTTATGTATCCAAATCAAGCTTCTCACAAAGTGATTCATCCTGGTTTGATTGGAACGACGAAGAAGCTGTGCTATTCCCAAACTGGGAAACTGGAATCACCTGATTTGAAAGTGGGATAACTTCTTCATCCCAACTCCTATGAGATTTATTCAACTTCCTGGTGATTCTCCACCACTTTATGTATCCAAATCAAGCTTCTCACAAAGTGATTCATCCTGGTTTGATTGGAACGACGAAGAAGCTGTGCTATTCCCAAACTGGGAAACTGGAATCACCTGATTTGAAAGTGGGATAACTTCTTCATCCCAACTCCTATGAGATTTATTCAACTTCCTGGTGATTCTCCACCACTTTATGTATCCAAATCAAGCTTCTCACAAAGTGATTCATCCTGGTTTGATTGGAACGACGAAGAAGCTGTGCTATTCCCAAACTGGGAAACTGGAATCACCTGATTTGAAAGTGGGATAACTTCTTCATCCCAACTCCTATGAGATTTATTCAACTTCCTGGTGATTCTCCACCACTTTATGTATCCAAATCAAGCTTCTCACAAAGTGATTCATCCTGGTTTGATTGGAACGACGACGAAGAAGCTGTGCTATTCCCAAACTGGGAAACTGGAATCACCTGATTTGAAAGTGGGATAACTTCTTCATCCCAACTCCTATGAGATTTATTCAACTTCCTGGTGATTCTCCACCACTTTATGTATCCAAATCAAGCTTCTCACAAAGTGATTCATCCTGGTTTGATTGGAACGACGAAGAAGCTGTGCTATTCCCAAACTGGGAAACTGGAATCACCTGATTTGAAAGTGGGATAACTTCTTCACCCAACTCCTATGAGATTTATTCAACTTCCTGGTGATTCTCCACCACTTTATGTATCCAAATCAAGCTTCTCACAAAGTGATTCATCCTGGTTTGATTGGAAAACGACGAAGAAGCTGTGCTATTCCCAAACTGGGAAACTGGAATCACCTGATTTGAAAGTGGGATAACTTCTTCATCCCAACCTATGAGATTATTCAACTTTGTTGGGGTCAAAAACTTTACGACGAAATTACCACCCAAAATCCTCGGAGATCGTATTTCGAAAGAGTAGTAAAAGAAGAGATGTAATTTCGTAAAAAATAACCTATACGAGGTTTTTACGAAGAAAGTATCCTTTGGGATTCAAACCGAACAAACCAAGCTCGGTCGCTACGTATACACGCGTCCGGTCACTACGTAGCAACCAAACCCGAGCCAAGCTCGGTCGCTACGCAGCGACCGAGCGATCGTCCCGCTCGGTCGCTACGTAGCTACGAGCTCGAGCCAAAGCTCGGTCGCTACGTAGCGACCGAGCTATCGTCCCGCTCGGTCGCTACGTAGCGACCGAGCGCTCGTCCCGCTCGGTCGCTACGTAGCGACCGAGCTCAGCCAAGCTCGGTCGCTACTTAGCAACCGAGCGCTCGTCCGCTCGGTCGCTACGTAGCGACCGAGCTCAGCCAAGCTCGGTCGCTACGTAGCGACCGAGCGCTCGTCCCGCTCGGTCGCTACGTAGCGACCGAGCTCAGCCAAGCTCGGTCGCTACGTAGCGATCGAGCGATCGTCCCGCTCGGTCGCTACGTAGCGACCGAGCTCAAGCCAAGCTCGGTCGCTACGTAGCGACCGAGCACTCATCACTCGGTCGCTACGTAGCGACCGGGCTCAGCCAAGCTCGGTCGCTACGTAGCGACCGAGCGATCGTCCCGCTCGGTCGCTACGTAGCGACCGAGCGCAAGCCAAAGCTCGGTCGCTACGTAGCGACCGAGCACTCATCTCACTCGGTCGCTACGTAGCGACCGGGCTTGAGCCAAAGTTCGGTCGCTGTGTAGCGATTGAACCTTTCCGAACATCGATACGACACCAGTCCATGCATTCTCGTCAAACCTTCGAATGCTATCTCCCGAAGACCGTAGCAAGCTCAGTCCATGTTTCCCGCTATTCTAATTCATCGATCAAACTTCGCGGATTAGAAACCGCGGAAAACTCGTAGTAAACGTGTCGATCGGAAAACGGCCCAAAGGGACCTAAAACACGATTCGAAGCCCATCCTACGATTTTCCTAACCAAAGCCCGTAAACCACATCATGGTTCACGCTTGGCCCACGAGGAAGGATAAATGTCAAGTTTCCGCGGATAAATACGGAAGTTTTGAAGATAATTGTGAAGAACGGGAAAAATGGAAAATCTCCATTTTATGCTATGACGGCTTAAGGGCAGAAGAGTAAAAGCGTAAACCGACCTTGGAGCTAGTATATAAGGAGTCTTAGGCGAGGAGCAGGAGGGAGAACTTTTTCAGAGCAAACTTAGCACTTAGAGCAATTTAGGCAATTTTCCGTTTTTGTTATTTCGAGCTGCGACTCAATTAGGTTTAGCCGTCTTAGGGTTGCTAGAACTAGGAATCTCGCCGACAGCTCTCGAGCCCAGGCTTATACCTTGTTGTAACGCTCATACGCAGATTCGGAATAAGATCTACTTTGCTCTCTTTTCGATTTCTTATTTTTATCGTTGTTATTCTCGTGTTCTGATTTCTTGACGTGTGGTAATTAACAGATATCCGGGTCCTCTGGGAAACTAGGGTTTTCTTAGTTTCCTTATTTAAACGGAAATCGACAGTGTGAATTTCGGTTCCCACAGTTTGGCGCTAGAAGGAGGGGGACTTACGGATCAATCTAACCCGCAAAAGCCACACACAATCTGACATGTCAACCAACGACGCGGATAACGTGCAAACTCCTCTTAATGGAGGCAGCGGCACCGATCTCCACACTCCAGTAGCGGACGTATCCGCGGCCAACGCGCAAGCCAACGCCGCAACGCTCGAGGAGTTCAAAAAGATGTTCGCCACCTATGAGAAAAGGTCGGAAGAACAGGACAAGCTCGTGAATACCTTGACCAAACAGGTTGAAACCTTAACGGCAAGGACCCAAGCTATCCGTCCCCGCGGAACCACCAAAATCCGCGGGAAGAGGCTCGACTTCGCCACCCCACTCGATAGAGCAGGACTCGCGCGGGAACGACCTTCCGGTCAAAACCCTAGCGAGAAATCTCCCGTCGAAAAGGGGAACCCTGAAAATCTTCCGCCCCCTGCAAAGGACTCGGAGGATAACGAAGCCGAACACATTGACCTGGATCCTAGCGATGTCTCCAACGACACCGACGAGAGTTTTCGACAGCTCGCATCGGAATTCCTCAAACAGTACAACACCATCGGGAGTTTTCGACAGCTCGCATCGGAATTCCTCAAACAGTACTCTGTATTCATAGACAGGGAAACCTCTGATGTTGACCTCTGGAGTCTCTCCCAGAGGGAAGACGAACCCCTCCGCGAGTTTATCAGTCGGTTCAAGCTGATAATGTCCAGGGTCAGCGGGATAAGCGACAAAGTGGCCATCGACGCGCTGAGAAAGACGCTCTGGTACAAGTCGAAATTCAGAAAATGGATAACTCTCGACAAACCGCAAACGATCCAGGACGCCCTCCACAAAGCAACGGACTACATCATAGTCGAGGAGGAAACTAAAGTCTTATCGCAAAAACATAAGCCGGCAAGACCATCCTCGAAAGACGCAGATCCGAAGGGGAAAAAGAAGAACTCTCGTAACGACAAGTACGTCCATCACGAGGGGGAAGATCTCCAAGGGGCGCATAACTATGCGATCAGTTCGGATCAAGGCCGGACCACGGGCAACACATGGACTCGCAATCAAGGGTATGACGAAAACACCTTCTGCGAGTTCCACCAATCCCGAGGACACTCCACGACCAATTGCAAAGTCTTGGGAGCAAGACTGGCCGCGAAGCTACTCGCTGGAGAGCTTTCGGAAGTAACTAGCGTCAAGGATCTCATCCTCGATTCTGATCGGCCTCCAAAGACGGATAGAAATCCGCCCGCTGAAAAATCCCCTCAACGAAACCATCCTGGGGATAAACGCGGTAGGAGGCCGGATGACAAAGGGAACGATAACAATCGTCGCAGAGTCAATATGATCATCGGAGGATCACAATACTGCGGCGATACCGTGTCGGCCATCAAGGCTTACCAACGGAAGGCAGAGTCAAGTGCAAATTGGCCTACATGGTCTCCTCCTCGAGACGGCCAAAGTTGCTCGATCACCTTCACGGAGGAAGAAGCCGGCGGTATCGACCAACCTCACTGCGACCCGCTCGTCATAGATCTCGTCATACGAGATTTAGAAGTCGGAAGGGTACTCGTCGACACGGGAAGCACGGTCAACGTAATCTTCCGCGACACTCTCAAGCGGATGAGTATCGAACTCGGAGAAGTAATTCCGACGCCAAAACCGCTCACGGGTTTTTCAGGCGAAGTGTCGATGACTCTCGGATCAATCCAATTGCCAGTCATGGCCAAGGAGATCACGAAAATCGTCGAATTCGCGGTAGTCGATCATCCCGCTATCTACAACGTGATCATGGGAACCCCATGGCTCAACGCCATGCAGGCAGTTCCGTCAACCTACCACCTGGGTCTCAAGTTCCCAACGCCGAGCGGAGTCGCGGCCATCTGGGGATGCCAAAAACAGTCGCGACTATGCTTCCTCGCGGAGCATAAGTTAAGGCAAATCACGGCTTCCGCAAACGGCAAACGCGCGAAGATAGATCGATCTTCAGCCAAAAGCGCCCCGGGAGAAGACGAAGTAAAATCGTCTATCAACGCAAACGCATCGGACGTCGAAGCTCGACATAAATCCGAAGCCCACGCGACAACTCAACCGGAACATCCGGAAAATAGCGTCGACCCAGCCACGATCGACACGGTCAAGGCAGACATCGCGACATCTACCGCCGAGAAAGAACACTCGCGGCATGAAACAGAACTACGAGATGGCTTGATCCTCGAAAGGGGTACGTAGGCAGCCCGTCAAAAGACGAGTTCAGCTATCCCCCTCTCTAAAAAGGGGGGGGGGGAGTGGGTGCGTATACTCGTATACTCCCACTTAGAAAAATCTTCATTATTGTAATCGAGTTTTTAGAAACTTCAAAAAATTTTACTACAATATACATTGTCCTTTTTTATCGAAAACGTTTACGCTTTAGTAAAACACAAAAGAAACTTTCAGGACACGCCTGAAAACGTTAAGACTCTTTTCTACGGCTCCTTCCGGCCCAAAAATCGTAAAAATTATCATCTTTCAAACACGCAAAAACACACGTATGGGCCTCGAAATAACTGCGAGACGTCGCAAAAGTTAAAATTC
This sequence comes from Brassica napus, assembly GCF_020379485.1. Lineage (NCBI taxonomy): Eukaryota > Viridiplantae > Streptophyta > Magnoliopsida > Brassicales > Brassicaceae > Brassica > Brassica napus. Next base: position 33,526 of record NW_026015450.1, on the reverse strand, counting down.
GAGGACAATACTAACAAATTGTCCGAACGCGACCACCAAAAACCTTACACCCCGTTCGTCGATTGGCCCCGACGAACACGCCAGCCGTCTTAAACAAACGCAATTCGATTACTCTTTTGATCTTTAAAAAACGTCCAGCACAAGGACAAAAGCGCGCTACAACAAAAATCCGAAATTTTGGTTTAGCACTTCCAGTTGATTCTGAGAAGATGCTCGATTCGTACCATACAAGTCATATAAGCCGAGAACATATCGCGGACTTTAAATCGGTGCGAGTCAGGAAGAAATCGCAACAGGAAAAACGATAGCCGGCTAGTCACCGCACAAACCTTAACCGAAAGTAAACCTAGGTCTTGCCCTAAACCCAACGCTCTGGTCTCAAACATCTCAAGGCATGATATCTAAAAGATACGAGATCCTAAACCATGTCTCTCCGTTCATATCTCAAGGTTCTCGAAAAACGTAAAGATAAGTAAATTTTTACGAAAATCACGAACGAACCGACAGATTGAACGTCTAATCAGAACTAAATACGAGACGACAACTCGTATTTACTTCAACCCTACTCAGGAAAATCGGAAACAAAACATTTATCATATAAATAAACCGCGTAAAGCGGCAAGGGATTCAAAGCCACCAACGGCCAGTCCCGGTAAATACAAATACGGCCATCTAGGCCTAAACGAAATCCAAATTCAAAAGGCCACACTCGGCCGAAAACAGTTAAAAGGATAACTGATCCATCCCTCATAATCCAAAGTCAAAGTCCCCGGACAACGAAGCACCGAACGCATCCGCGGGACGATCCACTTCCTCGCCACCATCGGGACAACCGGTCGGAACCTCCTCGGTATCAGGGGAAACCGGGATGGAATCCCAGAACCCTTGAATCCTCTCATCAATCGGAGGGATAAGCGCCTCAGCGTGGGCATGGTCACTCATCCCACTCTTCATCAAGCTCATTTCCTCTTCAAACACATAGTCATCGGCTCGCGTCCTCCAGAGACTGCCGACCGAACCGCGGCCCTCGCGAAAGTCACCCACCGAGGTAAAGGCATTCTTGAGGTTCCCATACTCAACCTGGAACTGAGATGCACGAGTTTTCATCACCTCGACGATTTCTCTTTTGCCTTTCCTCTCCGCTTTACGAACAGCCCGCGCATGATCACGAGTAAGCTGCGCCTCTCGCTCCAGCATCTCACCTTGCACGCGAGCGAGATCCCGCTCTGCTTTCTCCGCCTTGAAGCGGTAGACCATGGCTTCTCTATGGCCCGCCTCAATGGCCGAGCCCAGCAAGCTCAGGCCCTGCGAAATCGATTGGCATGTTATAAATATATACATGGGACAATCACCAAAAAACTCTCTAAAAAAAAAAAAAAAAAAAAAAAACTAACCCCATTGATGATGCGAGATCCTTCCGCAACGACTCTCGGCCTCGCCGATTCTTTCGTAGGAGGAGGAGCATCGAAACCCGATGGCAGCCCAGCAAAGAAATCATCGAAATCCGGAATAGGGGCCTCGCTCGAACCGCTCCCGTCGCCGTAAGCAAGGTTCGGATCCCATCCTGGAAGCATAGAGTCATCCATCGAAAACTCTATGTCGCCAAGATCGACATCTTTTCCCTTCCAAGAGCTCGACTCCGGTGCAGCCGTCGGAGCTTCGACGGGATTCTGGTCGTCGGGTTCGGAGTCGCTTCCCGTGTCCGCATCCAAAGCAGGACCGGGTTGCACAAATCTCAGTGCCTTCCGAACCCTCTTCGGCGTAAAAGAAGTTCAGAAAAAGGGACCATTCCTGAGAAGATCCCTCACCGAAATGATGTCCTCGGGGAACGGAGCAAAAGGGTTGATGAAGGGACGATCATTCGGCAACCTCCGGAACAATGGAATGCAACTCTCTTCGACGGATGCAGCGTCTATACGGACAAAGAAAAAGAACTTCTTCCACGAGTTGAAGTTCGAAATTAAACTTCTTAACCACTGACATAAACTTCCGAGGGACCAACCTATGCTTATCTGTACCCTTGACAAGTTGAAGCCTCAAAAGCGCTTCATAATGATCGACGGAAAGGGAAAGGCCATGCTCGTAGCTTAGGATCAGGATCCCAATAAGGTGCTGAATGGCAAGGGGTGTCAACTGACTTATCGCAACTTCGAAACGGTCCAACACTCGGACGAGAATTTCGGGTATGGGGGAACCAGAGGCGACAACGCACTACGAACGCCTCGTAACAAGTAAAGTAACCCTCCGGGGGGTTGTTAGCACATTCCCCGCGGCAGGGAACCCGGAACTCCACAGCATCCGGGATGTGGTAGAACGATCGCATCGTCGCGAGAAACTCGTCAGTAGTCCTGCTTGCATCCTCTTCCTCGACTCCACGATGGACCAGGACCGGGAACGGCTTCTCCTTGGGAGGGGTCAACGAGCCATAATGAGCAACCCACCATGCCTCGTTCTCGGCAGGATGCACCGAGTGAGGCACGAACTCCATCTTCGGAACGACGAGCTCTTCATAAGGGCTCGCGGACGAAGACCCTTTTTTCGCAATCTTTTTCTTGCTCAACATCTTTACGCTTCTCTTGAGAGAATAGAGGAAAAGGGTGGAGAGAAAGATAGAAAGTTTTTGAAAGATCTTAGAGAAAACCAAGAAAGTGAAAAAATTATGGAACAAGTTACCTCTCTTCTTATAAGACATGAGGATTTACTATTCAAGCTCGGACTTTCGGATATTAATTCCATCCATCACGCCTAACTTGCCAAACATGCTTAACCACACGCTAGGATCCTACGATACATGATCCTAACGGGCTGGGGGGCTAACTGTTGGGGTCAAAAACGGTTACGACGAAATTACCACCCGAAAATCCTCGGAGATCGTATTTCCGAAAGAGTTAGTAAAAGAAGAGATGTAATTTTCGTAAAAAATAACCTATACGAGGTTTTTACGAAGAAGTATCCTTTGGGATTCAAACCGAACAAACCAAGCTCGGTCGCTACGTATACACGCCGTCCGGTCACTACGTAGCAACCAAACCCGAGCCAAGCTCGGTCGCTATGCAGCGACCGAGCGATCGTCCCGCTCGGTCGCTACGTAGCGACCGAGCTCGAGCCAAAGCTCGGTCGCTACGTAGCGACCGAGCTATCGTCCCGCTCGGTCGCTACGTAGCGACCGAGCGCTCGTCCCGCTCGGTCGCTCCGTAGCGACCGAGCTCAGCCAAGCTCGGTCGCTACGTAGCGACCGAGCGATCGTCCCGCTCGGTCGCTACGTAGCGACCGAGCTCAAGCCAAAGCTTGGTCGCTACGTAGCGACCGAGCACTCGTCTCACTCGGTCGCTACGTAGCGACCGGGCTTGAGCCAAAGTTTGGTCGCTGCGTAGCGATTGAACCTTTCTGAACATCGATACGACACCAGTCCATGCATTCTCGTCAAACCTTCGAATGCTATCTCCCGAGGACCGTAGCAAGCTCAGTCCATGTTTCCCGCTATTCTAATTCATCGATCAAACTTCGCGGATTAGAAACCGCGGAAAACTCGTAGTAAACGTGTCGGATCGGAAAACGGCCCAAAGGGACCTAAAACACGATTCGAAGCCCATCCTACGATTTTCCTAACCAGAAGCCCGTAAACCACATCATGGTTCACGCTTGGCCCACGAGGAAGGATAAATGTCAAGTTTTCGCGGATAAATACGGAAGTTTTGAAGATAATTGTGAAGAACGAGAAAAATGGAAAATCTCCATTTTATGCTATGACGGCTTAAGGGCAGAAGAGTAAAAGCGTAAACCGACCTTGGAGCTAGTATATAAGGAGTCTTAGGCGAGGAGCAGGAGGGAGAACTTTTTCAGAGCAAACTTAGCACTTAGAGCAATTTAGGAAATTTTCCGTTTTTGTTATTTCGAGCTGCGACTCAATTAGGTTTAGCCGTCTTAGGGTTGCTAGAACTAGGAATCTCGCCGACAGCTCTCGAGCCCAGGCTTATACCTTGTTGTAACGCTCATACGCAGATTCGGAATAAGATCTACTTTGCTCTCTTTTCGATTTCTTATTTTTATCGTTGTTATTCTCGTGTTCTGATTTCTTGACGTGTGGTAATTAACAGATATCCGGGTCCTCTGGGAAACTAGGGTTTTCTTAGTTTCCTTATTTAAAAGAAAATCGACAGTGTGAATTTCGGTTCCCACAAACTTCCTGGTCATTCTCCACCACTTTATGTATCCAAATCAAGCTTCTCACAAAGTGATTCATCCTGGTTTGATTGGAACGACGAAGAAGCTGTGCTATTCCAAAACTGGGAAACTGGAATCACCTGATTTGAAATTGGGATAACTTCTTCATCCCAACTCCTATGAGATTTATTCAACTTCCTGGTGATTCTCCACCACTTTATGTATCCAAATCAACCTTCTCACAAAGTGATTCATCCTGGTTTGATTGGAAGGACAAAGAAGTTGTCCTATTCCCAAACTGGGAAACTGGAATCACCTGATTTGAAAGTGGGATAACTTCTTTTCGCCAACTCCTATGAGATTTATTCAACTTCCTGATGATTCTCCACCACTTTATGTATCCAAATCAAGCTTCTCACAAAGTGATTCATCCTGGTTTGATTGGAACAACGATGAAGCTGTGCTATTCCCAAACTGGGAAATTGGAATCACCTGATTTGAAAGTGGGATAACTTCTTCATCCCAACTCCTATGAGATTTATTCTACTTCCTGGTGATTCTCCACCATTTTATGTATCCAAATCAAGCTTCTCACAAAGAGATTCATCCTGGTTTCATTGGAACGACGAAGAAGCTGTGCTATTCCCAAACTGGGAAACTGGAATCACCTGATTTGAAAGTGGGATAACTTCTTCATCCCAACTCCTATGAGATTTATTCAACTTCCTGGTGATTCTCCACCACTTTATGTATCCAAATCAAGCTTCTCACAAAGTGATTCATCCTGGTTTGATTGGAACGACGAAGAAGCTGTGCTATTCCCAAACTGGGAAACTGGAATCACCTGATTTGAAAGTGGGATAACTTCTTCATCCCAACTCCTATGAGATTTATTCAACTTCCTGGTGATTCTCCACCACTTTATGTATCCAAATCAAGCTTCTCACAAAGTGATTCATCCTGGTTTGATTGGAACGACGAAGAAGCTGTGCTATTCCCAAACTGGGAAACTGGAATCACCTGATTTGAAAGTGGGATAACTTCTTCATCCCAACTCCTATGAGATTTATTCAACTTCCTGGTGATTCTCCACCACTTTATGTATCCAAATCAAGCTTCTCACAAAGTGATTCATCCTGGTTTGATTGGAACGACGATGAAGCTGTGCTATTCCCAAACTGGGAAACTGGAATCACCTGATTTGAAAGTGGGATAACTTCTTCATCCCAACTCCTATGAGATTTATTCAACTTCCTGGTGATTCTCCACCACTTTATGTATCCAAATCAAGCTTCTCACAAAGTGATTCATCCTGGTTTGATTGGAACGACGATGAAGCTGTGCTATTCCCAAACTGGGAAACTGGAATCACCTGATTTGAAAGTGGGATAACTTCTTCATCCCAACTCCTATGAGATTTATTCAACTTCCTGGTGATTCTCCACCACTTTATGTATCCAAATCAAGCTTCTCACAAAGTGATTCATCCTGGTTTGATTGGAACGACGAAGAAGCTGTGCTATTCCCAAACTGGGAAACTGGAATCACCTGATTTGAAAGTGGGATAACTTCTTCATCCCAACTCCTATGAGATTTATTCAACTTCCTGGTGATTCTCCACCACTTTATGTATCCAAATCAAGCTTCTCACAAAGTGATTCATCCTGGTTTGATTGGAACGACGATGAAGCTGTGCTATTCCCAAACTGGGAAACTGGAATCACCTGATTTGAAAGTGGGATAACTTCTTCACCCAACTCCTATGAGATTTATTCAACTTCCTGGTGATTCTCCACCACTTTATGTATCCAAATCAAGCTTCTCACAAAGTGATTCATCCTGGTTTGATTGGAACGACGAAGAAGCTGTGCTATTCCCAAACTGGGAAACTGGAATCACCTGATTTGAAAGTGGGATAACTTCTTCATCCCAACTCCTATGAGATTTATTCAACTTCCTGGTGATTCTCCACCACTTTATGTATCCAAATCAAGCTTCTCACAAAGTGATTCATCCTGGTTTGATTGGAACGACGAAGAAGCTGTGCTATTCCAAACTGGGAAACTGGAATCACCTGATTTGAAAGTGGGATAACTTCTTCATCCCAACTCCTATGAGATTTATTCAACTTCCTGGTGATTCTCCACCACTTTATGTATCCAAATCAAGCTTCTCACAAAGTGATTCATCCTGGTTTGATTGGAACGACGAAGAAGCTGTCCTATTCCCAAACTGGGAAACTGGAATCACCTGATTTGAAAGTGGGATAACTTCTTTTCGCCAACTCCTATGAGATTTATTCAACTTCCTGGTGATTCTCCACCACTTTATGTATCCAAATCAAGCTTCTCACAAAGTGATTCATCCTGGTTTGATTGGAACGACGAAGAAGCTGTGCTATTCCCAAACTGGGAAACTGAATCACCTGATTTGAAAGTGGGATAACTTCTTCATTCCAACTCCTATGAGATTTATTCAACTTCCTGGTGATTCTCCACCACTTTATGTATCCAAATCAAGCTTCTCACAAAGTGATTCATCCTGGTTTGATTGGAACGACGAAGAAGCTGTGCTATTCCCAAACTGGGAAACTGGAATCACCTGATTTGAAAGTGGGATAACTTCTTCATCCCAACTCCTATGAGATTTATTCAACTTCCTGGTGATTCTCCACCACTTTATGTATCCAAATCAAGCTTCTCACAAAGTGATTCATCCTGGTTTGATTGGAACGACGAAGAAGCTGTGCTATTCCCAAACTGGGAAACTGGAATCACCTGATTTGAAAGTGGGATAACTTCTTCACGCCAACTCCTATGAGATTTATTCAACTTCCTGGTGATTCTCCACCACTTTATGTATCCAAATCAAGCTTCTCACAAAGTGATTCATCCTGGTTTGATTGGAACGACGAAGAAGCTGTGCTATTCCCAAACTGGGAAACTGGAATCACCTGATTTGAAAGTGGGATAACTTCTTCATCCCAACTCCTATGAGATTTATTCAACTTCCTGGTGATTCTCCACCACTTTATGTATCCAAATCAAGCTTCTCACAAAGTGATTCATCCTGGTTTGATTGGAACGACGAAGAAGCTGTGCTATTCCCAAACTGGGAAACTGGAATCACCTGATTTGAAAGTGGGATAACTTCTTCATCCCAACTCCTATGAGATTTATTCAACTTCCTGGTGATTCTCCACCACTTTATGTATCCAAATCAAGCTTCTCACAAAGTGATTCATCCTGGTTTGATTGGAACGACGAAGAAGCTGTCCTATTCCCAAACTGGGAAACTGGAATCACCTGATTTGAAAGTGGGATAACTTCTTTTCGCCAACTCCTATGAGATTTATTCAACTTCCTGGTGATTCTCCACCACTTTATGTATCCAAATCAAGCTTCTCACAAAGTGATTCATCCTGGTTTGATTGGAACGACGAAGAAGCTGTGCTATTCCCAAACTGGGAAACTGGAATCACCTGATTTGAAAGTGGGATAACTTCTTCATCCCAACTCCTATGAGATTTATTCAACTTCCTGGTGATTCTCCACCACTTTATGTATCCAAATCAAGCTTCTTACAAAGTGATTCATCCTGGTTTGATTGGAACGACGAAGAAGCTGTGCTATTCCCAAACTAGGAAACTGGAATCACCTGATTTGAAAGTAGGATAACTTCTTCATCCCAACTCCTATGAGATTTATTCAACTTCCTGGTCATTCTCCACCACTTTATGTGTTGAGTTGAGCTGAGTATATGTATGAAGAGATAAGGAGTTGAAGAGGAGAGGAGAGGAGGAAGCTTAAGGGAGTTTAGGGAGAGCATGGTACGGACGTCCGTACAAGGCCGTACAAGCCGTACAGTCCGTACCATCCAAGCCTCGACCAAAACTTACCTTGCGCAAGTGAAATGGTAACTATGGAAGAGTTACTCAAGTGGAGAAGGATCAGACCGTTGAAGGGATAAGGGGCGCGCATTGCCAGGCTGGGACAGGCTGGAAAGCTAAAGCACCTTTAGTCCAAGATGCCATAAGCGTGTGGTGCTTGCTAGTGGTTGATTTGAATCCTTTACCTTGACTTCACATGCTTTCTCCTTACCTTTGCATTTCGTAAACCCTAGTAGCTCTCCTATATATTGTAACTCATCAACACTAATAAAGATTAAGCAGTTTGAGTCTCTCTAATCTCTTAGTCACTATGGTTCTCTCTTAGACACTAAACGGCTCTCAAGTCTCTTAATCTTTCATAATCTCTTTCTAATCTTCACTTAAATTCTCTCTTATATTCTAGTTACTCTAAGGATCTCTAAATCTCATATGGTATCAGAGCCAGGTTCATTAGAATCTGGGGTTTGATCTTTAGAGAGTTACAAGCTGAAGGCTTTAAAGCTACACGCTAGTAGCTTTGAAGGTGTTGAAGCTGTGCTACGTTCTGTGTGTGTGCGTGATTCAAGACTCAAGTTTGGTGTGTGTACGTGATTCAAGACTCAAGATTTCATCAGATTCAAGCTGTTCAAGTCAAGCTGAGCAAAGATGGAACATGGGATGAGCATGAGGATGAAGGTAGCGGTTACTTTCAAAGGTAGCAACTACCTTGTGTGGTCTCGGATGGTGAAGACTGCGGTGGGTAGTAAGGGTTTATGGGGGCACATCACAACAGGGGAGGCTCCGAAACTCATTACCCAGGGAGGAGATCAAGAAGAGGTCTCCAATGAAGCGGCTGTAGAGAAGTGGCAACAAGAAGACATGCTGGTGATGACGGTTCTACACGCATCCTTGGATCCAGCTATCTTGGATGCCTACAGCTACTGTGAATCAGCCAAAGAGCTGTGGGACACGCTGAAGAAGGTGTATGGGAACACTTCCAACCTCAGCCGTGTGTTTGAAGTGAAGCTAGCTATCAACCGTCTTGTGCAAGAGGATATGGAGTTCACTAAGCACTTGGGGAGGTTCAGGTCCTTATGGTCAGAGCTGGAGATGCTGAGGCCGAGCACAACTGATCCTGATCAGTTGAATGAGAGGCGCGAGCAAGATAAGGTCTTTGGGCTGCTCCTCACACTGAACCCGGCCTACACTCAACTCATCCAGCACATGTTGAGGGCAGACAAGCTTCCAGACCTTGAGGAGGTGTGTGCGCAAATCCAAAGGGAGCAGGGGTCTATGGGGTTGTTTGGAGGAAAGGGGGAGCTCTCTCTTGCCAATCAAGCAGCTCATGAGGACTCAACCGAAGCTCCACAGGCAAACAAGGCATCTCACGGGAAGTATGAGGACAGGAAGTTCAATGGCAACTGTGATCATTGCAAGAAGCATGGTCATAAGAAGAGCCAATGCTGGATACTACACCCACACCTCAAGCCTGCCAAGTTCATGAAGGAGCGTGAGGGAAGGGCAAATGTGACTGAAGGATCAAGCGGAGCTGGCACCATCAAGACAAGTGAAGTGGATGGGCATGGAGGCAATGATGGGAATGGGAAGTCTCTGGTGGCTTACACGGGCGCCTCAAGCTCACGCAGCAATGATGACTACATCAAGAGATCAGACCTTGATGCTCTCTTCAAAATGCTAAAGGAAAACGGTAACACTTATGGTTATTCCTTTGGAGCATCTATGATTGCATATAAGGATGATCACTTGATTAGAGAACTAGTAGAACGGTTAGAAGCTAGGAATGAGTATAGAAATGCACACATTGCTAGAACTGATAGGATGCACTCATCACTTAGTAATCTTTGTCATAATGCTAAAAGAGTATATAAACCATTGATTGTTGATTCTGGTGCATCACATCATATGATAAGTGATGAGAACTTGATTAAGGATATAGAACCTACTCATGGGCATGTGATGATAGCAAATGGAGATAAGATACCTATTAAGGGAATAGGAAAGCTTAAGTTGTTTAACAAAGAATCTAGAGCGTTTTACATGCCTGAATTCACATCAAACCTATTATCTGTAAAGAAATGTACTAATGATTTACAATGCAATGTTATCTTTAGTCCTAATGATGTGAAGTTTCAGGATATTGAGAGCAGCAGATTGATTGGGAAAGGGTGACTAAGGGAGATCTCTATATGCTTGAAGAACTCACTTCTGTTCCTGATTATAGTTGCTCGTTTACTTCTGCTTCTTTGTTGAATAAAAATGCATTGTGGCATGCTAGAGTAGGACACCCTCATGTTAAAGCATTGAACTTAATGGTACCAGGTGTTGTGTTTGAGAACAAAGATTGTGAAGCTTGCATTTTAGGCAAGCATTGTAGAACTGTGTTTCAAAAGTCTACTACCGTTTATGATAATTGCTTTGATCTAATTCATTCAGATGTGTGGACTGCCCCTTGCTTATCTAGAGATAGTTATAAGTATTTTGTCACATTCATTGATGAAAAATCCAAATACACCTGGTTAACCTTAATTCAGACCAAAGATAGGGTGCTTGATGCATTTAGGAACTTTCAAACTTATGTAACTAACCATTATCATGCTAAGATTAAAATTTTTAGATCAGATAATGGAGGAGAGTACACAAGCCATGCATTCAAGCAACACCTATCACAACATGGGATCCTACATCAGACAAGCTGTCCGTATACTCCACAGCAAAATGGTGTGGCTGAGAGGAAGAATAGGCACCTCATGGAAGTGGCAAGGTCACTTATGTTTCAGAGTAATGTTCCAAAGAGATTTTGGAGTGATGCGGTTGCTACTGCTTGTTACTTGATAAACAGAACTCCAACCAAGATTCTGAATGAGAAGGCTCCATTTGAAGTTCTGAACAAGTACAAGCCAGTTCTTGATTACTTAAAGGTCTTTGGATGTCTATGCTTTGTGCTCAAACCAGGAGAGATGCGCAACAAGCTAGAAGCAAGAAGTACTAAGGCTGTGTTCATAGGATACTCAGCTACACAGAAAGGATACAAATGCTATGATCCTATAGCAAGGAGAGTACTTGTATCTAGAGATGTGAAGTTCTTGGAAGATAGAGGATACTATGAAGAAAAGAATCAAGAAGACCTGAAGGACTTAACATCAGACAAGGCCACCACCTTGCGGATCATTCTTGAAGGTCTTGGAATCAGTACATCCCAGGATCCGAGAGATCACGCAACCACACCTCCTGAAGTTGGTTCACCATCCCACCTTGATCATGAGGGAGGAGAGGAGTATGAGGAGCCTACGCAAGAGGCTAACCAAGATGAAGGAGGAGTAGAGAATGAAGGAGAAGAGAGAATAGGCTCTGATGGTCATGGGCATGATCATGGTGTGATACAAACGCCTTCTCAAGATGAAGAAGAACAACAGGAAGAAGAACCGATTGTGCAGCCACTAAGAAGGAGTACAAGGATAAGGAAGGATCCTTCTAGCTGGGTAAACACGAGAGTGTACTACATGTTGAGTTGAGCTGAGTATATGTATGAAGAGCTAAGGAGTTGAAGAGGAAAGGAGATGAGGAAGCTTAAGGGAGTTTAGGGAGAGCATGGTACGGACGTCCGTACAAGGCCGTACAAGCCGTACAGTCCGTACCATCCAAGCCTCGACCAAAACTTACCTTGCACAAGTGAAATGGTAACTATGGAAGAGTTACTCAAGTGGAGAAGGATCAGACCGTAGAAGGGATAAGGGACGCGCATTGCCAGGCTGGGACAGGCTGGAAAGCTAAAGCAACTTTAGTCCAATATGCCATAAGCGTGTGGTGCTTGCTAGTGGTTGATTTGAATCCTTTACCTTGACTTCACATGCTTTCTCCTTACCTTTGCGATTTGTAAACCCTAGTAGCTCTCCTATATATTGTAACTCATCAACACTAATACAGATTAAGCAGTTTGAGTCTCTCTAATCTCTTAGTCACTATGGTTCTCTCTTAGACACTAAACGGCTCTCAAGTTACTTAATCTTTCATAATCTCTTTCTAAACTTCACCTAAAACTCTCTCTTACACTCTAGTTACTCTAAGGATCTCTTAATCTCATATGGTATCAGAGCCAGGTTCATTAGAATCTGGGGTTTGATCTTTAGAGAGTTACAAGCTGAAGGCTTTGAAGCTACACGCGAGTAGCTTTGAAGGTGTTGGAGCTGTGCTACGTTCTGTGTTTGTGCGTGATTCAAGACTCAAGTTTGGTGTGTGTACGTGATTCAAGACTCAAGATTTCATCAGATTCAAGCTGTTCAAGTCAAGCTGAGTAAAGATGGAACATGGGATGAGCATGAGGATGAAGGTAGCGGTTACTTTCAAAGGTAGCAACTACCTTGTGTGGTCTCGGATGGTGAAGACTGCGGTGGGTAGTAAGGGTTTATGGGGGCACATCACAACAGGGGAGGCTCCGAAACTCATTACTCAGGGAGGAGATCAAGAAGAGGTCTCCAATGAAGCGGCTGTAGAGAAGTGGCAACAAGAAGACATGCTGGTGATGACGGTTCTACACGCATCCTTGGATCCAGCTATCTTGGATGCCTACAGCTACTGTGAATCAGCCAAAGAGCTGTGGGACACGCTGAAGAAGGTGTATGGGAACACTTCCAACCTTAGCCGTGTGTTTGAAGTGAAGCTAGCTATCAACCGGCTTGTGCAAGAGGATATGGAGTTCACAAAGCACTTGGGGAGGTTCAGGTCCTTATGGTCCGAGCTAGAGATGCTGAGGCCGAGCACAACTGACCCTGATCAGCTGAATGAGAGGCGCGAGCAAGATAAGGTCTTTGGGCTGCTCCTCACACTGAACCCGGCCTACACTCAACTCATCCAGCACATGTTGAGGGCAGACAAGCTTCCGGACCTTGAGGAAGTGTGTGCACAAATCCAAAGGGAGCAGGGGTCTATGGGGCTGTTTGGAGGAAAGGGGGAGCTCTCTCTTGCCAATCAAGCAGCTCATGAGGACTCAACCGAAGCTCCACAAGCAAACAAGGCATCTCACGGGAAGTATGAGGACAGGAAGTTCAATGGCAACTGTGATCATTGCAAGAAGCATGGTCATAAGAAGAGCCAATGCTGGATACTACACCCACACCTCAAGCCTGCCAAGTTCATGAAGGAGCGTGAGGGAAGGGCAAATGTGACTGAAGGATCAAGCGGAGCTGGCACCATCAAGACAAGTGAAGTGGATGGACATGGAGGCAATGATGGGAATGGGAAGTCTCTGGTGGCTTACACAGGCGCCTCAAGCTCACGCAGCAATGATGACTACATCAAGAGATCAGACCTTGATGCTCTCTTCAAAATGCTAAAGGAAAACGGTAACACTTATGGTTATTCTTTTGGAGCATCTAGGATTGCATATGAGGATGATCACTTGATTAGAGAACTAGTAGAACGGTTAGAAGCTAGGGATGAGTATAGAAATGCACACATTGCTAGAACTGATAGGATGCATTCATCTCTTAGTAATCTTTGTCACAATGCTAAAAGAGTATATAAACCATTGATTGTTGATTCTGGTGCATCACATCATATGATAAGTGATGAGAACTTGATTAAGGATATAGAACCTACTCATGGGCATGTGATGATAGCAAATGGAGATAAGATACCTATTAAGGGAATAGGAAAGCTTAAGTTGTTTAACAAAGAATCTAGAGCGTTTTACATGCCTGAATTCACATCAAACCTATTATCTGTAAAGAAATGTACTAATGATTTACAATGCAATGTTATCTTTAGTCCTAATGATGTGAAGTTTCAGGATATTGAGAGCAGCAGATTGATTGGGAAAGGGGTGACTAAGGGAGATCTCTATATGCTTGAAGAACTCACTTCTGTTCCTGATTATAGTTGCTCGTTTACTTCTGCTTCTTTGTTGAATAAAAATGCATTGTGGCATGCTAGAGTAGGACACCCTCATGTTAAAGCTTTGAACTTAATGGTACCAGGTGTTGTGTTTGAGAACAAAGATTGTGAAGCTTGCATTTTAGGCAAGCATTGTAGAACTGTGTTTCAAAAGTCTACTACCGTTTATGATAATTGCTTTGATCTAATTCATTCAGATGTGTGGACTGCCCCTTGCCTATCTAGAGATAGTTATAAGTATTTTGTCACATTCATTGATGAAAAATCCAAATACACCTGGTTAACCTTAATTCAGACCAAAGATAGGGTGCTTGATGCATTTAGGAACTTTCAAACTTATGTAACTAACCTATGTAACTAACCATTATCATGCTAAGATTAAAATTTTAGATCAGATAATGGAGGAGAGTACACAAGCCATGCATTCAAGCAACACTTATCACAACATGGGATCCTACATCAGACAAGCTGTCCGTATACTCCACAGCAAAATGGTGTGGCTGAGAGGAAGAATAGGCACCTCATGGAAGTGGCAAGGTCACTTATGTTTCAGAGTAATGTTCCAAAGAGATTTTGGAGTGATGCGGTTGCTACTGCTTGTTACTTGATAAACAGAACTCCAACCAAGATTCTAATGAGAAGGCTCCATTTGAAGTTCTGAACAAGTACAAGCCAGCTCTTGATTACTTGAAGGTCTTTGGATGTCTATGCTTTGTACTCAAACCAGGAGAGATGCGCAACAAGCTAGAAGCAAGAAGTACTAAGGCTGTGTTCATAGGATACTCAGCTACACAGAAAGGATACAAATGCTATGATCCTATAGCAAGGAGAGTACTTGTATCTAGAGATGTGAAGTTCTTGGAAGATAGAGGATACTATGAAGAAAAGAATCAAGAAGACCTGAAGGACTTAACATCAGACAAGGCCACCACCTTGCGGATCATTCTTGAAGGTCTTGGAATCAGTACATCCCAGGATCCGAGAGATCACGCAACCACACCTCCTGAAGTTGGTTCACCATCCCACCTTGATCATGAGGGAGGAGAGGAGTATGAGGAGCCTACGCAAGAGGCTAACCAAGATGAAGGAGGAGTAGAGAATGAAGGAGAAGAGAGCATAGGCTCTGATGGTCATGGGCATGATCATGGTGTGATACAAACGCCTTCTCAAGATGAAGTAGTAGAAGAACAACAGGAAGAAGAACCGGTTGTGCAGCCACTAAGAAGGAGCACAAGGCTGAGGAAGGATCCTTCTAGCTGGGTAAACACGAGAGTGTACTACAATGCCCAAGCTGTGGAGCATCCCTCTCAAGTTGTGTGTTCCTTTGCTCAATACCCTGAAGAACATTGTGCCTTCATGGTTAACTTGGATGAGAATTACATCCCAAGAAGCTATGAAGAAGCAATCATGGATAAAGAATGGAAGGAGTCAGTTGGAGCTGAGGCAGGAGCTATGATCAAGAATGATACATGGTATGAGAGTGAGTTACCAAAAGGGAAGAAGGCTGTGACTAGTAGATGGATATTCACAATCAAGTACAAGGCTGATGGAAAGATTGAGAGGAAGAAGTCAAGGCTAGTTGCAAGAGGTTTCACTCAAACTTATGGAGAAGATTACATAGAAACCTTTGCACCAGTAGCCAAACTACACACAATCCGGATTGTATTAAGCTTGGCTGTGAATCTTGGATGGGGGTTATGGCAAATGGATGTGAAGAATGCCTTTCTACAAGGTGAACTTGAGGATGAAGTGTATATGCATCCACCTCCAGGCCTTGAACACTTAGTGAAGAGAGGGAATGTGTTGAGGTTGAAGAAAGCTATCTATGGGCTGAAGCAATCACCAAGAGCTTGGTACAACAAGCTGAGCACTACTCTCAATGGCCGAGGCTTCAAGAAGTCTGAACTAGATCACACTCTCTTCACACTCACGACTCCCTCAGGTATGATTGCACTCCTTGTGTATGTTGATGATATCATTATCACAGGAAGTGATAAGGAAGGTATCATAGCAACCAAGGAGTTCCTTAAATCCATGTTTGAGATTAAAGACTTGGGAGAAATGAAATACTTTCTTGGAATTGAGATATGTAGATCCAAGGAAGGTTTGTTCATGTCCCAAAGGAAGTATACACTTGATCTTTTGAAAGGTGCAGGTGCTTATGGAGGCAAGACAGCAAGGATGCCTATGGAGGATGGCTACAAAGTCCCACGAGAGGGGGAGATTGAAGACAGCAAACCTTATCAGGATCCTAAACTCTATAGAAAACTAGTTGGCAAATTGATTTATCTTACCATAACTAGACCTGACATTTGTTTTGCTGTGAATCAGGTGAGTCAACACATGCAAGTGCCTAAGGAACATCACTGGCGCATGGTGGAGAGGATCTTGATGTATCTCAACGGCTCACCTGATCAAGGAGTATGGATGGGCTGCAATGGAAGCACTGAAGTGGTGGGATACTGTGATGCGGATTGGGCTGGTGATAGAGCAGACAGGAGATCAACCACAGGCTATTGCACATTCATTGGAGGCAACTTGGTGACTTGGAAGAGTAAGAAGCAGAAGGTAGTGTCTTGCTCAAGTGCAGAAGCTGAGTATAGAGCTATGCTGAAGCTCACCAACGAGTTAGTGTGGATCAAAGGCATCTTGAAGCACTTGGAGATTGATCAAGCCACGCCAATGACCATGCATTGTGACAACCAAGCCGCCATCCACATTGCCTCCAACTCGGTGTTCCATGAAAGAACCAAGCACATTGAAGTTGATTGTCACAAGGTGAGGCAGATGATCACCTTAGGAGTCATCTTGCCATGCTACACAAGGAGTGAAGATCAGTTGGCGGATGTGTTCACCAAGGCTGCAAGACAGAAGACAATGGAGTCCATTCACATCAGGTTGGGCCTCATTGATCTTGGGAAGAGAAGGAGCTGATCCCCTTAGCTATGAGATCTTTACTCTTTTTCCCTCATCAAGGTTTTGTCCCAATGGGTTTTCCTTGGTGAGGTTTTTAATGAGGAAGATCTCATGGCTGTCCAAGCTTAGACTTATACAAAGCTAAGCTTGAGGGGGAGTGTTGAGTTGAGCTGAGTATATGTATGAAGAGCTAAGGAGTTGAAGAGGAAAGGAGATGAGGAAGCTTAAGGGAGTTTAGGGAGAGCATGGTACGGACGTCCGTACAAGGCCGTACAAGCCGTACAGTCCGTACCATCCAAGCCTCGACCAAAACTTACCTTGCACAAGTGAAATGGTAACTATGGAAGAGTTACTCAAGTGGAGAAGGATCAGACCGTTGAAGGGATAAGGGACGCGCATTGCCAGGCTGGGACAGGCTGGAAAGCTAAAGCAACTTTAGTCCAAGATGCCATAAGCGTGTGGTGCTTGCTAGTGGTTGATTTGAATCCTTTACCTTGACTTCACATGCTTTCTCCTTACCTTTGCGATTTGTAAACCCTAGTAGCTCTCCTATATATTGTAACTCATCAACACTAATAAAGATTAAGCAGTTTGAGTCTCTCTAATCTCTTAGTCACTATGGTTCTCTCTTAGACACTAAACGGCTCTCAAGTTACTTAATCTTTCATAATCTCTTTCTAAACTTCACCTAAAACTCTCTCTTACACTCTAGTTACTCTAAGGATCTCTTAATCTCATACTACAATGCCCAAGCTGTGGAGCATCCTTCTCAGGCCGTGTGCTCCTTTGCTCAATATCCAGAAGCACATTGCGCTTTCATGGTAAACCTGGATGAGAATCACATCCCAAGAAGCTATGAAGAGGCAATGGAGGATAAGGAATGGAAGGAATCAGTAGGAGCTGAGGCAGGAGCTATGATAAAGAATGATACATGGTATGAGAGTGAACTACCAAAAGGGAAGAAGGCAGTGTGTAGTAGATGGATCTTCACAATCAAATACAAGGCTGATGGGCAAATTGAGAGGAAGAAGACTAGATTAGTAGCAAGAGGGTTCACTCAGACATATGGAGAGGATTATATTGAGACATTTGCCCCTGTAGCTAAGCTACACACCATTAGGATTGTCCTAAGCTTGGCGGTTAATCTAGGATGAGGTTTGTGGCAAATGGATGTAAAGAATGCATTCCTACAAGGAGAACTTGAGGATGAAGTCTACATGTATCCTCCACCAGGTCTAGAACATCTAGTGAAGAAAGGGAATGTACTGAGGTTAAAGAAGGCTATCTATGGCTTGAAGCAATCACCAAGAGCATGGTACAACAAGTTGAGCACAACTTTGAATGGCCGTGGCTTCAAGAAGTCAGAGTTGGATCACACACTCTTCACCCTCACTACACCCTCAGGTATGGTTGCTCTCCTTGTGTATGTGGATGATATCATTATCACAGGGAGTGATAAGGAAGGTATCAAAGCAACCAAGGAGTTTCTCAAATCCATGTTTGAAATCAAAGACTTAGGAGAGATGAAATACTTTCTTGGGATTGAGATTTGTAGATCCAAGGAAGGGTTATTCATGTCCCAAAGGAAGTATACACTTGATCTTTTGAAAGGTGCAGATGCTTATGGAGGCAAGACAGCAAGGATGCCTATGGAGGATGGCTACAAAGTACCAAGAGAGGGGGAGATTGAAGACAGCAAGCCATTTCATGATCTTAAACTCTATAGAACACTTGTTGGCAAATTGATTTATCTTACCATCACAAGACCTGACATATGTTTTGCTGTGAATCAGGTGAGTCAACATATGCAGCTTCCCAAGGAACATCATTGGCACATGGTGGAGAGGCTGCTGATGTATCTGAATGTCTCGCCGGATCAAGGAGTATGGATGGGGTGCAATGGAAGCACTGAAGTGGTGGGCTATTGTGATGCTGATTGGGCAGGAGATAGAGCTGACAGAAGATCAACAACAGGTTACTGCATAATGAGATCCTAGGATGATGCTCTGGAACAGATGGGATAATCCTTGCAGAAACGAATCAAAAGACTCAAGTTTCTCAAGGTATGTGGATCGAATGGTGACACAAGAGGCTGCGGAAAGGCTCCTTGATACTCCTAGGCAATAGATTGGATATGACACACCAAACTAGAGCCCTTAGTCTCTGGATATTACACACCAGAAGTTGGATATTACACACCAACACTCAATCAACTCGACAAGCAAGAAGAAAAGAGAAAACAAAGGTTTTTGATAAAAAGATGGATACTGATACAAGGGGCCACGACCAGAATATAAAGGAGAAGCCTTGTACATGCACAAGGTCTCGAAAATACAAGGAAAATAAAGACAAGGCTCCCTTGGAAACACAACAAAGACTAGAGTTTTCGAAAATAAAAACATAGCATAAAAACTTAGATAAAATTATATAACATAAGGTCTTCATGTGGACAGACCAAGATCAATCATCTAGGAGGTAAGAGAAGTAACTTGTGGCCTCATTAAAAACCTTGATTGGAAAACCCAGTGGGACAAAACCAATCAAGGAAAAAAGAGTACACACAAGCTACTTGCCTAGATGATGATCAGCTTGAGTGTAGAGTAGCTTGAATGTAGATCAAGTTGTCTCTGATGATAGAAGCTTTATTTCGGCTCAGACATTCTTCAAGTGTAGGTTCTTCAACAGCTACAAGCTCTCCATGATCAGGTTCATGATTCCATTTCTTGGTGCTTTCCATGATCACATCATCCCCTCCCACTTCAAAAAGATTTGTCCTCAAATCTGTGTTACCTGCAATAGAAGGGACCAAGTCAGTAACATCAGAGTTTATAATCAGATTACACTTACCTTGCAAGCCTCTTTGATAGGCATTGTCGCTGACTGGTTCTATTAGGTAGAAGGGACTGATCCATTTGGCTTTCCTCACTCCTGAGGCATTACTTAAACCTGATACTTTGAAACAAGACAAGTTAACACAAGCAAAATCATCATAGAGTAAGATTCTTATCCCAAAGTTATATTTTCTCGGTTTTGGCTTGTATGTTGCATCTGGAGGTGCTTCTTTGATGAGGATGAAGCAAGTGACGTCCTGATTTCTCTCCTGGCTTAGATCAGGCGGCTTGAAACGTTTGTCTTCCTCACGCTTGTTCTTTGTCTTTGCATGCTTCAAAGCTTCCATATAATCTGCACATGACTCTTTTGACAAAAACAAGTGCATCATATCTGTGTAATCAATAAAAGAACTCTTGAAAACATGATTGGTTACCTTAGCATGCTCACCTGGTCGCCATATATAGGATTGAGATGTTCTATACTCAGAAAAATTCAAACAAAGCAAACACAGAATCACCCGTCTTGTAGAACCCATAACTCTTTTATTTGAGAAGCTTTGGTCATGATTCCAGTTCGACGTGAGACCCTGATGAGTGTAGTTTCCATTTCAGTTGAGTTTGTTGCTTAATTCCTTCTGGTTGCTGAGATATGATCCTCGGACTGCTCCTATGTCAAAGTTGGCGGCTAGACAGCTTCCAAGATTTGATTGTTGCATCTCCAATTTAGCCAAGGATCCATTCTTGATACTCTGATCATTACTATAGCCTCTCTTTTCGAAAATTCTAGTACTCAGAACTGTTTGACCTGTACCAATAGAAAGCAAATCAGGTTTCATGCGTTTCTTTGAGTCTAGATAATTACCTCGGGTTGGTTTATTTGGAGATTGATGTAGACTGAGTCCATCTGGTGGTTTCTCCTTGATTTGTGAAGAAAACATGAGTTCTCCTCCTATTCCAGTAATCACTTCACCATTTAATCTAGTGAAATCTCCATCTCCACTCTTGGTTTGACAATCTCTGAAATGGTATTGAAGCTTTTGCAAATCTGGTGGCTTCCACACCTTGACATGATCAAGAAGCAAGGCATTTTGATCAGCTTCCAACTCTTTATTGCCCCAACTGGTTCTACTACGAGCAGAGCACTCTCCAAGGATGATAAGTATGCTGGAATATGCTCCAGTTTTCCACAAGTAGAACTGTAACCTTCCACCCCAATCTGATATAAGCAGCTCACAGAATTTGGCTAAACCGATATGTTTTGCGGAATTGACAATATCTTGATGATCAGGAGGCCATTTGCTGCGTTTTCTGGTTTGTTGGATCCAGGAAAGAGTGGGTAACATTCTCCAATTGGTTTCGTAGTGAAAATCTTGCTGAGCTGAGACGTGCATCCCTTTAGCTTCAGAGGGTAAAAGATCACCAAAAACAATTGTTGTTGCTGCCGATTTCTTCTCAATCACTAAGGGATTGTTCCTGTGATTCCACAACTCTCCTCCAGGCTCAAATACAACATGTTCCATGCCCAGTTGGTGTCTTGAAAGCTCTACTGCTCTGGTCTTGTTCCACACAAAAGGACTGATGAGAAAAGTACCCAAGAATGTCCTTTGGAAACCGTTTGAATCAGTGACAAATAGATGCTCTACTCCACTGTCTGATTTTGATTCCATGGGTGCCTCCTCTTCTATTACATCCTGTTTGAAGAGAATCAGGTCGTCCTTGATGGGTTGATCATCTTTCTGAATGGTGATTGTTGGAATCTCGGTTTGATCTTCTTGAACTAGTGCAGCCAAGTCTGATTGTGCAACTGAGTCTGGTTCTGCATCTTTGAGTTCTGAGACAGTTGAGGAAAGCGCTTGGTTCTGTACTTCTAAGGATGGAGATATAGTCTTGGACTGTTTAAGTTGTTTCTCCACATCCCTAAACGCTTGTGAAATTGCCTTCCTTATGCTATCTTCAAAGGAATGGTTGATGTTTTGCTTGATGAAACCAGGTTACTAGATGGACTTGATCTCTTGCTGTCTGGTTGTTTCTGAACTGATAATGAAGAACATAGCTTTGTCTCAGGCTGCTTTTGAATAACTTCCTTGTGGTACTGTCTTGGAACGTACTCTCTACGCATCAAAGCCCTCAGCTTAAGCCATGTTTCCACTGGTTCTTTTCCATCAAGTCTTCTGCACTTTATCAACTGATTCCACCATCTTAAAGCATGACCACAAAACTCAGCAGTAGCCATTTGAATCTTCTTTCTTTCAGCATAGTGTTGACTACTGAAAATCAACTCAATCTTCTTTTCCCACTTCACATAAGCTTCAGGAGCCGCCTTGCCATGGAATGGAGGGATTTGAAATTCATATACAGCATGCTTCCGGTTCCTGTCAAACTGATCAAACTCTTTTTGCTTGTACTCATCTCTGGTTGATCTTGAGCATTCTCTATTTTTCTTTGGATGATGTTTTCCTTTGTGCTCCTTCTCCATTGGTACCTGAGACACAAATAAAACAGAAACCAGTAACTAGTTCTAAGAGAAACAACACTCAGAATTAACAACAGATCAATTTTAAAACGACAAGCAAATCAAATAAAACAGTTTGATAATCAGAACAATTCACCAACGCAATATGATCGATCAATCTTAAACAGAGACAGATTAAATTCGAAATCTAATCAACCAAACAAGATAGATTATATTCAAAGCAATAAGAACATTTCGGAATCACACAAATCCAAAACAGAAACAGATCAAGCAAATCGATTACTTCTGCAACAAGAATGTGAAAAGTTTTTATCAGAAACGAGATCAACAAGCTTGAATCTATTAAAACTCAACAACACAATCATAGATCAATCAAAACTAGTGAGAATAAGAATAGATCGACAGGTTTTTAGCAAAAACAAACGGATTTATCAGATTTAAACGCCAAGAACACAGATCAGATCAAACTCGACAGAATATGAACAGACCCAAACGAAAATCAGAGAGAAAAATCGAACACTTCCCTTCCAGAGTTGCTCTGATACCACTTAATGAGATCCTAGGATGATGCTCTGGAACAGATGGGATAATCCTTGCAGAAACGAATCAAAAGACTCAAGTTTCTCAAGGTATGTGGATCGAATGGTGACACAAGAGGCTGCGGAAAGGCTCCTTGATACTCCTAGGCAATAGATTGGATATGACACACCAAACTAGAGCCCTTAGTCTCTGGATATTACACACCAGAAGTTGGATATTACACACCAACACTCAATCAACTCGACAAGCAAGAAGAAAAGAGAAAACAAAGGTTTTTGATAAAAAGATGGATACTGATACAAGGGGCCACGACCAGAATATAAAGGAGAAGCCTTGTACATGCACAAGGTCTCGAAAATACAAGGAAAATAAAGACAAGGCTCCCTTGGAAACACAACAAAGACTAGAGTTTTCGAAAATAAAAACATAGCATAAAAACTTAGATAAAATTATATAACATAAGGTCTTCATGTGGACAGACCAAGATCAATCATCTAGGAGGTAAGAGAAGTAACTTGTGGCCTCATTAAAAACCTTGATTGGAAAACCCAGTGGGACAAAACCAATCAAGGAAAAAAGAGTACACACAAGCTACTTGCCTAGATGATGATCAGCTTGAGTGTAGAGTAGCTTGAATGTAGATCAAGTTGTCTCTGATGATAGAAGCTTTATTTCGGCTCAAACATTCTTCAAGTGTAGGTTCTTCAACAGCTACAAGCTCTCCATGATCAGGTTCATGATTCCATTCTTTGGTGCTTTCCATGATCACATCATCCCCTCCCACTTCAAAAAGATTTGTCCTCAAATCTTTGTTACATGCAATAGAAGGGACCAAGTCAGTAACATCAGAGTTTATAATCAGATTACACTTACCTTGCAAGCCTCTTTGATAGGCATGAGGGGGAGTGTTGAGTTGAGCTTAAGCTTTCACAAAGCTAAGCTTGAGGGGGAGTGTTGAGTTGAGCTGAGTATATGTATGAAGAGATAAGGAGTTGAAGAGGAGAGGAGAGGAGGAAGCTTAAGGGAGTTTAGGGAGAGCATGGTACGGACATCCGTACAAGGCCGTACAAGCCGTACAGTCCGTACCATCCAAGCCTCGACCAAAACTTACCTTGCGCAAGTGAAATGGTAACTATGGAAGAGTTATTCAAGTGGAGAAGGATCAGACCGTTGAAGGGATAAGGGGCGCGCATTGCCAGGCTGGGACAGGCTGGAAAGCTAAAGCACCTTTAGTCCAAGATGCCATAAGCGTGTGGTGCTTGCTAGTGGTTGATTTGAATCCTTTACTTTGACTTCACATGCTTTCTCCTTACCTTTGCATTTCGTAAACCCTAGTAGCTCTCCTATATATTGTAACTCATCAACACTAATAAAGATTAAGCAGTTTGAGTCTCTCTAATCTCTTAGTCACTATGGTTATCTCTTAGACACTAAACGGCTCTCAAGTCTCTTAATCTTTCATAATCTCTTTCTAATCTTCACTTAAATTCTCTCTTATATTCTAGTTACTCTAAGGATCTCTAAATCTCATATTATGTATCCAAATCAAGCTTCTCACAAAGTGATTCATCATGGTTTGATTGGAACGACGAAGAAACTGTGCTATTCCCAAACTGGGAAACTGGAATCACCTGATTTGAAATTGGGATAATTTCTTCATCCCAACTCCTATGAGATTTATTCAACTTCCTGGTGATTCTCCACCACTTTATGTATCCAAATCAACCTTCTCACAAAGTGTTTCATCCTGGTTCGAGTGGAAGGACAAAGAAGCTGTCCTATTCCCAAACTGGGAAACTGGAATCACCTGATTTGAAAGTGGGATAACTTCTTTTCGCCAACTCCTATGAGATTTATTCAACTTCCTGGTGATTCTCCACCACTTTATGTATCCAAATCAAGCTTCTCACAAAGTGATTCATCCTGGTTTGATTTGAACGACGATGAAGTTGTGCTATTCCCAAACAGGGAAACTGGAATCACCTGATTTGAAAGGGGATAACTTCTTCATCCCAACTCCTATGAGATTTATTCAACTTCCTGGTGATTCTCCACCACTTTATGTATCCAAATCAAGCTTCTCACAAAGTGATTCATCCTGGTTTGATTGGAAGGACAAAGAAGCTGTCTATTCCCAAACTGGGAAACTGGAATCACCTGATTTGAAAGTGGGATAACTTTTTTTCGCCAACTCCTATGAGATTTATTCAACTTCCTGGTGATTCTCCACCACTTTATGTATCCAAATCAAGCTTCTCACAAAGTGATTCATCCTGGTTTGATTGGAACGACGATGAAGCTGTGCTATTCCCAAACTGGGAAACTGGAATCACCTGATTTGAAAGTGGGATAACTTCTTCATCCCAACTCCTATGAGATTTATTCAACTTCCTGGTGATTCTCCACCACTTTATGTATCCAAATCAAGCTTCTTACAAAGAGATTCATCCTGGTTTGATTGGAACGACGAAGAAGCTGTGCTATTCCCAAACTGGGAAACTGGAATCACCTGATTTGAAAGTGGGATAACTTCTTCATCCCAACTCCTATGAGATTTATTCAACTTCCTGGTGATTCTCCACCACTTTATGTATCCAAATCAAGCTTCTTACAAAGTGATTCATCCTGGTTTGATTGGAACGACGAAGAAGCTGTGCTATTCCCAAACTGGGAAACTGGAATCACCTGATTTGAAAGTGGATAACTTCTTCATCCCAACTCCTATGAGATTTATTCAACTTCCTGGTGATTCTCCACCACTTTATGTATCCAAATCAAGCTTCTCACAAAGTGATTCATCCTGGTTTGATTGGAACGACGAAGAAGCTGTGCTATTCCCAAACTGGGAAACTGGAATCACCTGATTTGAAAGTGGGATAACTTCTTCATCCCAACTCCTATGAGATTTATTCAACTTCCTGGTGATTCTCCACCACTTTATGTATCCAAATCAAGCTTCTCACAAAGTGATTCATCCTGGTTTGATTGGAACGACGAAGAAGCTGTGCTATTCCCAAACTGGGAAACTGGAATCACCTGATTTGAAAGTGGGATAACTTCTTCATCCCAACTCCTATGAGATTTATTCAACTTCCTGGTGATTCTCCACCACTTTATGTATCCAAATCAAGCTTCTCACAAAGTGATTCATCCTGGTTTGATTGGAACGACGAAGAAGCTGTGCTATTCCCAAACTGGGAAACTGGAATCACCTGATTTGAAAGTGGGATAACTTCTTCATCCCAACTCCTATGAGATTTATTCAACTTCCTGGTGATTCTCCACCACTTTATGTATCCAAATCAAGCTTCTCACAAAGTGATTCATCCTGGTTTGATTGGAACGACGAAGAAGCTGTGCTATTCCCAAACTGGGAAACTGGAATCACCTGATTTGAAAGTGGGATAACTTCTTCATCCCAACTCCTATGAGATTTATTCAACTTCCTGGTGATTCTCCACCACTTTATGTATCCAAATCAAGCTTCTCACAAAGTGATTCATCCTGGTTTGATTGGAACGACGAAGAAGCTGTGCTATTCCCAAACTGGGAAACTGGAATCACCTGATTTGAAAGTGGGATAACTTCTTTCCCAACTCCTATGAGATTTATTCAACTTCCTGGTGATTCTCCACCACTTTATGTATCCAAATCAAGCTTCTCACAAAGTGATTCATCCTGGTTTGATTGGAACGACGAAGAAGCTGTGCTATTCCCAAACTGGGAAACTGGAATCACCTGATTTGAAAGTGGGATAACTTCTTCATCCCAACTCCTATGAGATTTATTCAACTTCCTGGTGATTCTCCACCACTTTATGTATCCAAATCAAGCTTCTCACAAAGTGATTCATCCTGGTTTGATTGGAATCACCTGATTTGAAAGTGGGATAACTTCTTCATCCCAACTCCTATGAGATTTATTCAACTTCCTGGTGATTCTCCACCACTTTATGTATCCAAATCAAGCTTCTTACAAAGTGATTCATCCTGGTTTGATTGGAACGACGAAGAAGCTGTGCTATTCCCAAACTGGGAAACTGGAATCACCTGATTTGAAAGTGGGATAACTTCTTCATCCCAACTCCTATGAGATTTATTCAACTTCCTGGTGATTCTCCACCACTTTATGTATCCAAATCAAGCTTCTCACAAAGTGATTCATCCTGGTTTGATTGGAACGACGAAGAAGCTGTGCTATTCCCAAACTGGGAAACTGGAATCACCTGATTTGAAAGTGGGATAACTTCTTCATCCCAACTCCTATGAGATTTATTCAACTTCCTGGTGATTCTCCACCACTTTATGTATCCAAATCAAGCTTCTCACAAAGTGATTCATCCTGGTTTGATTGGAACGACGAAGAAGCTGTGCTATTCCCAAACTGGGAAACTGGAATCACCTGATTTGAAAGTGGGATAACTTCTTCATCCCAACTCCTATGAGATTTATTCAACTTCCTGGTGATTCTCCACCACTTTATGTATCCAAATCAAGCTTCTCACAAAGTGATTCATCCTGGTTTGATTGGAACGACGAAGAAGCTGTGCTATTCCCAAACTGGGAAACTGGAATCACCTGATTTGAAAGTGGGATAACTTCTTTCCCAACTCCTATGAGATTTATTCAACTTCCTGGTGATTCTCCACCACTTTATGTATCCAAATCAAGCTTCTCACAAAGTGATTCATCCTGGTTTGATTGGAACGACGAAGAAGCTGTGCTATTCCCAAACTGGGAAACTGGAATCACCTGATTTGAAAGTGGGATAACTTCTTCATCCCAACTCCTATGAGATTTATTCAACTTCCTGGTGATTCTCCACCACTTTATGTATCCAAATCAAGCTTCTCACAAAGTGATTCATCCTGGTTTGATTGGAACGACGAAGAAGCTGTGCTATTCCCAAACTGGGAAACTGGAATCACCTGATTTGAAAGTGGGATAACTTCTTTTCATCCCAACTCCTATGAGATTTATTCAACTTCCTGGTGATTCTCCACCACTTTATGTATCCAAATCAAGCTTCTCACAAAGTGATTCATCCTGGTTTGATTGGAACGACGAAGAAGCTGTGCTATTCCCAAACTGGGAAACTGGAATCACCTGATTTGAAAGTGGGATAACTTCTTCATCCCAACTCCTATGAGATTTATTCAACTTCCTGGTGATTCTCCACCACTTTATGTATCCAAATCAAGCTTCTTACAAAGTGATTCATCCTGGTTTTGATTGGACGACGAAGAACTGGGAAACTGGAATCACCTGATTTGAAAGTGGGATAACTTCTTCATCCCAACTCCTATGAGATTTATTCAACTTCCTGGTGATTCTCCACCACTTTATGTATCCAAATCAAGCTTCTCACAAAGTGATTCATCCTGGTTTGATTGGAACGACGAAGAAGCTGTGCTATTCCCAAACTGGGAAACTGGAATCACCTGATTTGAAAGTGGGATAACTTCTTCATCCCAACTCCTATGAGATTTATTCAACTTCCTGGTGATTCTCCACCACTTTATGTATCCAAATCAAGCTTCTCACAAAGTGATTCATCCTGGTTTGATTGGAACGACGAAGAAGCTGTGCTATTCCCAAACTGGGAAACTGGAATCACCTGATTTGAAAGTGGGATAACTTCTTCATCCCAACTCCTATGAGATTTATTCAACTTCCTGGTGATTCTCCACCACTTTATGTATCCAAATCAAGCTTCTCACAAAGTGATTCATCCTGGTTTGATTGGAACGACGAAGAAGCTGTGCTATTCCCAAACTGGGAAACTGGAATCACCTGATTTGAAAGTGGGATAACTTCTTTTCCCAACTCCTATGAGATTTATTCAACTTCCTGGTGATTCTCCACCACTTTATGTATCCAAATCAAGCTTCTCACAAAGTGATTCATCCTGGTTTGATTGGAACGACGAAGAAGCTGTGCTATTCCCAAACTGGGAAACTGGAATCACCTGATTTGAAAGTGGGATAACTTCTTCATCCCAACTCCTATGAGATTTATTCAACTTCCTGGTGATTCTCCACCACTTTATGTATCCAAATCAAGCTTCTCACAAAGTGATTCATCCTGGTTTGATTGGAACGACGAAGAAGCTGTGCTATTCCCAAACTGGGAAACTGGAATCACCTGATTTGAAAGTGGGATAACTTCTTCATCCCAACTCCTATGAGATTTATTCAACTTCCTGGTGATTCTCCACCACTTTATGTATCCAAATCAAGCTTCTCACAAAGTGATTCATCCTGGTTTGATTGGAACGACAAAGAAGCTGTGCTATTCCCAAACTGGGAAACTGGAATCACCTGATTTGAAAGTGGGATAACTTTTTCCCAACTCCTATGAGATTTATTCAACTTCCTGGTGATTCTCCACCACTTTATGTATCCAAATCAAGCTTCTCACAAAGTGATTCATCCTGGTTTGATTGGAACGACGAAGAAGCTGTGCTATTCCCAAACTGGGAAACTGGAATCACCTGATTTGAAAGTGGGATAACTTCTTCATCCCAACTCCTATGAGATTTATTCAACTTCCTGGTGATTCTCCACCACTTTATGTATCCAAATCAAGCTTCTCACAAAGTGATTCATCCTGGTTTGATTGGAACGACGAAGAACCTGATTTGAAAGTGGGATAACTTCTTCATCCCAACTCCTATGAGATTTATTCAACTTCCTGGTGATTCTCCACCACTTTATGTATCCAAATCAAGCTTCTTACAAAGTGATTCATCCTGGTTTGATTGGAACGACGAAGAAGCTGTGCTATTCCCAAACTGGGAAACTGGAATCACCTGATTTGAAAGTGGGATAACTTCTTCATCCCAACTCCTATGAGATTTATTCAACTTCCTGGTGATTCTCCACCACTTTATGTATCCAAATCAAGCTTCTCACAAAGTGATTCATCCTGGTTTGATTGGAACGACGAAGAAGCTGTGCTATTCCCAAACTGGGAAACTGGAATCACCTGATTTGAAAGTGGGATAACTTCTTCATCCCAACTCCTATGAGATTTATTCAACTTCCTGGTGATTCTCCACCACTTTATGTATCCAAATCAAGCTTCTCACAAAGTGATTCATCCTGGTTTGATTGGAACGACGAAGAAGCTGTGCTATTCCCAAACTGGGAAACTGGAATCACCTGATTTGAAAGTGGGATAACTTCTTCATCCCAACTCCTATGAGATTTATTCAACTTCCTGGTGATTCTCCACCACTTTATGTATCCAAATCAAGCTTCTCACAAAGTGATTCATCCTGGTTTGATTGGAACGACGAAGAAGCTGTGCTATTCCCAAACTGGGAAACTGGAATCACCTGATTTGAAAGTGGGATAACTTCTTTTCGCCAACTCCTATGAGATTTATTCAACTTCCTGGTGATTCTCCACCACTTTATGTATCCAAATCAAGCTTCTCACAAAGTGATTCATCCTGGTTTGATTGGAACGACGAAGAAGCTGTGCTATTCCCAAACTGGGAAACTGGAATCACCTGATTTGAAAGTGGGATAACTTCTTCATCCCAACTCCTATGAGATTTATTCAACTTCCTGGTGATTCTCCACCACTTTATGTATCCAAATCAAGCTTCTCACAAAGTGATTCATCCTGGTTTGATTGGAACGACGAAGAAGCTGTGCTATTCCCAAACTGGGAAACTGGAATCACCTGATTTGAAAGTGGGATAACTTTTTCCCAACTCCTATGAGATTTATTCAACTTCCTGGTGATTCTCCACCACTTTATGTATCCAAATCAAGCTTCTCACAAAGTGATTCATCCTGGTTTGATTGGAACGACGATGAAGCTGTGCTATTCCCAAACTGGGAAACTGGAATCACCTGATTTGAAAGTGGGATAACTTCTTCATCCCAACTCCTATGAGATTTATTCAACTTCCTGGTGATTCTCCACCACTTTATGTATCCAAATCAAGCTTCTTACAAAGTGATTCATCCTGGTTTGATTGGAACGACGAAGAACTGGGAAACTGGAATCACCTGATTTGAAAGTGGGATAACTTCTTCATCCCAACTCCTATGAGATTTATTCAACTTCCTGGTGATTCTCCACCACTTTATGTATCCAAATCAAGCTTCTTACAAAGTGATTCATCCTGGTTTGATTGGAACGACGAAGAAGCTGTGCTATTCCCAAACTGGGAAACTGGAATCACCTGATTTGAAAGTGGGATAACTTCTTCATCCCAACTCCTATGAGATTTATTCAACTTCCTGGTGATTCTCCACCACTTTATGTATCCAAATCAAGCTTCTCACAAAGTGATTCATCCTGGTTTGATTGGAACGACGAAGAAGCTGTGCTATTCCCAAACTGGGAAACTGGAATCACCTGATTTGAAAGTGGGATAACTTCTTCATCCCAACTCCTATGAGATTTATTCAACTTCCTGGTGATTCTCCACCACTTTATGTATCCAAATCAAGCTTCTCACAAAGTGATTCATCCTGGTTTGATTGGAACGACGAAGAAGCTGTGCTATTCCCAAACTGGGAAACTGGAATCACCTGATTTGAAAGTGGGATAACTTCTTTTCCCAACTCCTATGAGATTTATTCAACTTCCTGGTGATTCTCCACCACTTTATGTATCCAAATCAAGCTTCTCACAAAGTGATTCATCCTGGTTTGATTGGAACGACGAAGAAGCTGTGCTATTCCCAAACTGGGAAACTGGAATCACCTGATTTGAAAGTGGGATAACTTCTTCATCCCAACTCCTATGAGATTTATTCAACTTCCTGGTGATTCTCCACCACTTTATGTATCCAAATCAAGCTTCTCACAAAGTGATTCATCCTGGTTTGATTGGAACGACGAAGAAGCTGTGCTATTCCCAAACTGGGAAACTGGAATCACCTGATTTGAAAGTGGGATAACTTCTTCATCCCAACTCCTATGAGATTTATTCAACTTCCTGGTGATTCTCCACCACTTTATGTATCCAAATCAAGCTTCTCACAAAGTGATTCATCCTGGTTTGATTGGAACGACGAAGAAGCTGTGCTATTCCCAAACTGGGAAACTGGAATCACCTGATTTGAAAGTGGGATAACTTCTTCATCCCAACTCCTATGAGATTTATTCAACTTCCTGGTGATTCTCCACCACTTTATGTATCCAAATCAAGCTTCTCACAAAGTGATTCATCCTGGTTTGATTGGAACGACGATGAAGCTGTGCTATTCCCAAACTGGGAAACTGGAATCACCTGATTTGAAAGTGGGATAACTTCTTCATCCCAACTCCTATGAGATTTATTCAACTTCCTGGTGATTCTCCACCACTTTATGTATCCAAATCAAGCTTCTTACAAGTGATTCATCCTGGTTTGATTGGAACGAAGAAGAACTGGGAAACTGGAATCACCTGATTTGAAAGTGGGATAACTTCTTCATCCCAACTCCTATGAGATTTATTCAACTTCCCGGTGATTCTCCACCACTTTATGTATCCAAATCAAGCTTCTTACAAAGAGATTCATTCATCCTGGTTTGATTGGAACGACGAAGAAGCTGTGCTATTCCCAAACTGGGAAACTGGAATCACCTGATTTGAAAGTGGGATAACTTCTTCATCCCAACTCCTATGAGATTTATTCAACTTCCTGGTGATTCTCCACCACTTTATGTATCCAAATCAAGCTTCTCACAAAGTGATTCATCCTGGTTTGATTGGAACGACAAGAAGCTGTGCTATTCCCAAACTGGGAAACTGGAATCACCTGATTTGAAAGTGGGATAACTTCTTCATCCCAACTCCTATGAGATTTATTCAACTTCCTGGTGATTCTCCACCACCATGTATCCAAATCAAGCTTCTCACAAAGTGATTCATCCTGGTTTGATTGGAACGACAAGAAGCTGTGCTATTCCCAAACTGGGAAACTGGAATCACCTGATTTGAAAGTGGGATAACTTCTTATCCCAACTCCTATGAGATTTATTCAACTTCCTGGTGATTCTCCACCACTTTATGTATCAAATCAAGCTTCTCACAAAGTGATTCATCCTGGTTTGATTGGAACGACGAAGAAGCTGTGCTATTCCCAAACTGGGAACTGGAATCACCTGATTTGAAAGGGGATAACTTCTTCATCCCAACTCCTATGAGATTTATTCAACTTCCTGGTGATTCTCCCCACTTTATGTATCCAAATCAAGCTTCTCACAAAGTGATTCATCCTGGTTTGATTGGAACGACGAAGAAGCTGTGCTATTCCCAAACTGGGAAACTGGAATCACCTGATTTGAAAGTGGGATAACTTTTTTTGCCCAACTCCTATGAGATTTATTCAACTTCCTGGTGATTCTCCACCACTTTATGTATCCAAATCAAGCTTCTCACAAAGTGATTCATCCTGGTTTGATTACGAATGATTTACAAAATGATTTAGCAAATGGGATGTTATCTTTACTAATGATTTACAATGATTTACAATGCAATAGAGATGTAACTATTGATTTACAATGCATGTTATCTTAGTCCTAATGATGTGAACGTTTCAAGGATTTGAGAGCAGCAATTGATGAGAAAGGGGGGACTAAGGGAGATCTCTAAATTGGGAAGACTCAATTCTGTTTTCCTGATTATAGTTGCTCGTGACACGTCTGCTTCTTGTGAATCTAAAATGTATTGGGCATGCAGAGTAGACACCCTCATGTTAAAAGCTTTAACTTAATGGTACCAGTTTTGTGTTGAGACCAAAGATTGTGAGCTTGCATTTTTAGGCAAGGCATTGTAGAACTGTGGGTTTCAAAGTCTACTACCGTTTATGCTAAT